>NC_058132.1:249014073-249314073 GCF_016433145.1 Gracilinanus agilis
TTTCCCATTCTATTACAATTCCTGGAGTGAAGGGAGGAAATAAGTATTTCTTATGTGCTAGGCTCTGTGTTAAGCTCTTTACAGATATCTGATTTGACCCTAGCAACAACTCTTTGGGGGAGGTACTATTAATATCTTCATTTTTCAGTTGAGAAAGCTGAGGAAGGTAGAGGTTAAATGACTTGCCCAGGGTCACATAGCCAGTAAATGTTTGAGGCAAGATTTAAGAATGGAAGACTCTATAATTCAGTAACCCATGGGGATTTAGCACAGATGAATGTTAAGTATCAAACAGCTTGTACAAATCAAGGGGCTTTTCTCACTGTAATGGACTGGGATGATAAAACAACAGCCTAATTTGGGACCAATGCCTATAAACTCAACAAATCCATCTCCACTATATATCCAGGCTGATATATAATCATAATAGGGTCATATAGGATTTTTTATGTGGCATTTGGGAGGACACTGAGGCCTATGCCACGTGGACTTTGTTGGGACTTTTTGGTACACTTGAAATGTATTGCTTAGTCTTTAACAAGAACCTATAGACTTTTCCAGAATTGGGAATATAGACCAATACTATCAGTTATAAGGGGCTGCATCAGTTAAAGAATATTAAAAAGAGAGAAAGTCTCTCTCTCTCTCCCTCTCTCTCTCTTCCCCCCCCACCCCCCATGTCTGCCTCTCTATCTCCGTCTTCTCTGTCTGTCTCAACAGCCATTGTCTTATGGGAGATAATTTGTACGTGTTTCAGTATAACAATAATGACCCCACTTGCTCCAACCCCCCAAAAGAGAGAAAAATGTGTCTCTGCAGAGGTAGGTACATATTGTCAAACTCAGTTACTATGTTGATTAGCTTTGCTGATTGCCTTCCCCCCACTTACTTTTTTATTCTTTGTTATAAGAAATAACTCTAAGAGGGAAGGGGAAGAAATAAATTTAGAAATAAAAATATTGTAAAAACAAAACACAGCAATACTTTTTTAAAAAAGAAAGTTGTTAGAGGTATAAAGAATTCTTCTTCTTTCCCTTCCCTTCCCATTTTTCCTTTCCTTGTTGCTTTATCTTCCCTTTTGACTTTGCTTCCTCTCCTATTTTTCCTATGGTTCTTATTGCCTCTTCCCTTTATGCTTTCTTTTTCTTTCCTATTTCCCTTTTCTGCTCTTCCTCTCAAGCCTCAAGGTCCTACCAAAAAGCTTTTAAACTTTACATTTTAGCATTTTGTCCCATCTTCTTGTGTTTTGGCCAATATTTCCCTACCCTTTATCCCTCTTAAAAGATACAGCTTCAATTCCAACTAGGAATTACTAGCTCTTCTCTGGTTCCTTGAGGCCAGGACATGAGTAAATGCACTTACGTGTATTTAAAAGCCTATGAATATAAGTAGATAGCTGAAAGAAGATGCTGGGTGTAAGGAGTTGTGAAAGCTGAACAGTATCACCAAAGTACTCAAACACAGGTCACAATATATGTGACTGGGGCCCCCTGGCAGTATTGTGGTTCTGAATCCCTCTTTGGAGAATAGGAACAAAGTGCATTTCTAAGCCTCTGTCTTCCTTCTAAAGAACACTAGAGAATTTTAGGCGAATCTCCAAATATAGCTCCTGTAACCCTGTGCTACAGGCTGCTAAATAGATCCTCAAATATTCAGGGACTCAACTGGGAATCCCTAGCCACCATCATTTAGGGATGGTTGATCTTTAGGTCTCCTTTTTCTCCTGATATAATACGATAGTGAGTGGTCACTATTTTCCAGAGTCCATCAGGCCCCTTGATATTTATGGGTAAGAACCAGATAAGAGCTACCTAGCATTACACTTTGCGTTTCTACCAGGCTAGTTGCACAGAAGAAACAAATAATGCAGATGGGTAAAGGCTTTCTCACTTCTACAAGCTCAATGGGGTAGCAAGAGGCTTCCCAGTTATCTAGGAACTGTCACTACATCGGCCATGATCATTAGTTTGAGAATTTCCTTCTTTATATGTTTTTATGAAAAAGTCCTTCATCTAACTAGCTAAAGTTTATAGGATCATAGATTTAAAGCTGGAGTATCAGAGGAAACTCAGGGCAAAGAGTAGCAGCACGGTGCCCAAAGTCAGACAAGTAATTTAAGTGGCAGTGGTGGAATTCAAAATCAGAGCCCACTATTTCTGCTAATTCTTTTATGTGTCATAGGAGAAAAGATTCTTTCTTATAAGTAAAAGTTTTTCCACTTCACAAATGTGTCCAGTGTTCCTAGTAACACTTAGACTATGGGACTATTAGAAATAACACTAGATAAAAGCCAGGAGATTTAGGCTTTCTAGTTATGACTGTCATTTACTAGCTAGGTGATTTTAAACAAGTCCCTGTATCTTCAGCCCTCAGCACAGCCATATTTAGTAAGTTTGCTACCCGAGGCAAGAAGCACAAAATATGTATTTCAAATTGATCTTTCAAATATAGATGGAATGAGAGAAGGTCCAGGGAAGAAAGCTCCATGAATGAGAGGCAAGACACCAGACCCTTCTTTTGCAGAGTCACCAAAAAACTGCCTCTAGTAAGGCTTGTGAAAATAGGGGATGTGTGAAGACAAGAGATCTGGCCAAGCCAGAAAAGAGTATTCCTAGGAGTAGGCACAAGACTGTCTAGTAGCTTTTTATTTTAACTAATTAGTCTCCATAGCATGTTTATCAGTTGTTTATATATTGCCAAAGGAGTTTATGCACCATTCATGCCTTCTAAAATTTCAGTGCCCAAGTTACAGCTCTTGGCCTCAGTTAGCAACGTAAAATGGGACTAATAATATCTTCCATGCCTAACTCATATGGCTATCATGAAGAAGAATTAAGATAATGTATATGAAAGCATGTTGAAGGGTATCATATAAATGTGCTATGTGAATGAACACTGCAGAGTAGGAATTAAAATGCATTGACATACACTAAGAGTTTTTTATGCCAATGAAATTGTATGTCTGGTTAAAAAAAATAGGACTGGGACGGTTATTAACACCAAATTGGGATATTAACCCAGTAATAACAGGAAAGAGAGAATTTGTTGCTTAGGTTCTCTTTCCTCCTAAATTATAGTAGCCTGAGCTTCATGTTGCAGTGTGTTTTAGCCAGATGATCACTGATTTAGAGCAGAGACTGAACTTCTCCTTTTAGATGGGAAACTGAGACCCAGAAAAACTAAGGAAGTTGCCCAATAATAAAATAAATAAAAAATATAAAGCTAAGGGACTTGAGCAGTGTACCTGGGATATGAATCCAAAATATTCTTATTTAAAGCCAGTTCTCTTTCCATTTAACCAACTGTCTCAGTGAAACTTATAATGCTTTTAATGCAGGGAAGATCTATAGAAAGTGTTACCATAGGCCAAGCAATAAAAAGGCTGTGGATGAGTTGATTTAAGCAGTTTTGAGTAGTGGCCAGACAGACCTATGGGGAAAGTTGAAAAATATTGTTCCTGTGCCAGGTCAAGAAATACTGGCCTTGGCATTGCCCTCAGGGCCCTAAGCACAATTCTTTCCCATTCTTCCTTCAGAAAATCTTTTTCTTAGGACCTCTTCTTCTGTAAAATGGCCTGATAATTCCTCAGGTGCTCTTGGGTAACAAATTCCAGCACCAAATAGGCCTTTTAGGGACTTTATAATGAAAGTACATTATCGTGGTTGCTATTTTTCATATGTTAAATCTCTTAATTATGTTAATGACTAAAAGGTCACTGTAGGTTTAGTTAAGTGATTCACCCAAAGGCTGGAAATTAAAAAAAGGAAAACCCCAAAGAACAATGATCCCTAAGCTAGCAAAATGTCCATGCCACAGCTATCTACTTCTCCAAATCCTTATTTTACCCTCTAAAAGGCCTTCCTCCCTTTACTCCCAAAGTTATACATGTGTAACTAATATACACCTAAGTGAAGGGTGAGCGACTTCAGCAGCATGTGGAAGTCCTCCGGTGAGAACTCTCTTCTCCAATAGCAGATTGAGGCTCATCTGTTACTTAGCAGGTAAGTGCTAGAGAATCTTCCAAAGGGCCAAAGCCTTTAAATCCCTGATGGCGAACTTGTGACACGAGTAGCCATTTTCGATGGACTGACAGATGAACAAAGAAGTCACTAAGCAGGTAAGTTAAATAATTAGTTTGGGGTTTATTAAATACAGTTATGTATTACAATTATACATTTTTGTTATTTAAACTATAAATATCGTGAAATTATGGTGCTTTTTCTCAAAGTGACACACCATCCGAGTTACACTCGTTTTTTGGTGAATTTTGACACACGGAGCTCAAAAGGTTGCCGATCACTGGTTTAAATGATTCCCTCATGATTCAAACTGTCAGAGAAGAGATTTGAACTCAGAGTCATCCGCTCTCAAGACGAGCCCTCCCCCCCATCCCCACCCCATCGTGCTGCCTCTAGAAACATACATATAAAATCCTGATTCTCTTATCCATTCGGTCTATCCCCGTTCCAACCGGCTCGGAAGGGTCTCCCAATCTTCTTGGCTTCCTTTCTCCATTACATTCCCCCAGCTGGAGACAGGGCTCCCGCCTGCATTGCCCTCCCTCCCCGGGGACTGGCTGCCTCCTTCGGAGCTCTCCATTCATCCCTTCCCTTCAAATCTCTCCTTAAAAGCTTCCCCGCCTGGCTCCTGGCTCTCTCTTGCAGACAGCTCTGGATGCAAAATGTTTGCTGTGACACTCGGTAATCAGTGTGGTTATTGGTTCTAATGCTCTATCCAAATAAACTCTATTATATCTTCATGACTTTCAGGTAATTTGTCTGGAGAAATGGCATTCTCCATTTCCCCGGAGGATTTTGAATGTGTTGTGTACGTGTGTCTCCCCCTGAATGCCGTTTGGAACAAACACCAAAGATTACATAAACTGCCGAATATCTTTTTTCTTTCATTTCCCCTACCGCACCGTCTCATTGTGTGAATTGGCACCGTATCCTGAAAGGCTCCGTGTTTACTTCTTGGGCCCACTGTATAATTTAACTTGCTGCAATATAAAATAAGTCAGTGGTGATATTTTTACTTGTTCTGACAATGTCCAAAGTTGTCTCTCACTGTTTTTATTTAAAGGAACCAGACACAAACCTGGCCGCCTTAACCACCGCCTTTGAGAGGGCTACAGCTGAGAAAATCCGCTGTCAGGAAGAAGTGAATAGAACTAACAAGACTATTGAGCTGGCCAACAGATTAGCAAAAGGTCTGGAGGTGAGGTCCTACAGGGCAGCCTAATGAAGCAGCCTGCAGAAAGCCCTTCTTTGTTAGACACTACTGATCTGGCAATAACAGCAGCACTTAGCAAAGAGCCTGATGAGCTGAAAAAATTATGTCATTATCATTCATTTTTTTCATAATAGAAACATGTTTTTGACCTTTACATTTTCCTACATTTTGCCTCGCCGCCGCTGTCTGTATTAACTGTAAGATTACCTAGTGACTAATGTATTGGAGGAGCCGGCTACGGAGGGAATAGTCCCGCTTTCTTGGGTATTGACAAATAAAGGGAATACATTCAAATGCACAGATTTTGTTCACAACAATTAAACAATGCTAATGATGCTGCCCTAGGTTGGTTTACCATGAAGCACAATACAATTTGTCCTACTCAGTTAAGTAATATGATAATTCCCTAATTATCTGTAGAAGATGGGCATTGGCTGTTACATGGGAGACAGAGAATAAATAGTGGCAAACCATAAATTATCCGAAATAATCCATATTGTTCCAGTTGGCTCCCGGGAAAGGCTGGTCACCAGCGGATTTCTCATTTGCGATTCATCTATTGTTAATCTGATCTTTTGTATATATTCAAATTTTCCCCGGGTTAACATTTGTTTGGAGAATGTCTTTTCAATGTTCCCCACCATTGTAGGTGGCATGGTTTCCCAACCAGCAGCTTCCTGTTGGTTTTTCATTTGGGGAACCAGATCTGTAGTGGGCCAAGGAAGGGACTAATCCACTGCTCATTAAACAGATTCATCTAGCTGAATATTGTTAAGAGAATTGGAACTATAAAATGATGAGTGTTTATTCAATGCCATTTGAGGTAGAAATCGAAGGCTTTTATTGACTAAGGGGGAAAAGTCTCAGTGTCAGAGGAGAAAAGCAAGAAAATCTAGTGAATTTAAATGGAACCCACCAGGGTAGCCATCTTTCTTCTCACGGTGAGAGGCTGATGTCGCAAATTAATGGAAGTAAATTACTATCTTAATCTGACATTTTATCAAGTCAGTTTGCCAACTCCCAAATCGATCAGAAGAAATAGTGGAGGAGGTGGTGGCAGGGGATTTTTTTTCTTTCTTTTTTTTTTTTTTTTTTGCCTTTTAAAATCTCAGTACAAACCTCAACCTCTGAAAGAATGGCAGGACTGGAGTCTTATTCCCATCCAGTCCCCATAACTGAAGCCTTGTGTACAAAAAGATTGTGTAGGTTCAGATGGCAAGCAGGATCCACTTTGGAAAAGAAATGGACTCGTCCCACTACGTGTGAGCTTAGTTCCAACCCCTCTATTTCGTCCTCTGCCCAATATAATTAATTCCGCATCATTAATTCATGTTTGTTGTCAGAAAACGGGAGATTGACTCTCAGCATAAAGAAAAAACTCAACAGAGAAGTCCAATAGATAGCAATATACATATATAACTATATATACACATATATAGCTACATATGTGTGTATATATGTGCATATATACACACATGTGAGTGCATATATAAATATAATTCTAATGCTGCTTTTTGGCAAAAATGGCATTGCAGGAAATTGTCAAAGGGCCATGGATACCATATCTTGGGAGGCAGGAGGTAATTTAGCCCCATCAGATCAGTGGTGCTCAGTATCTTGCTATAAAATCTTCACACTTGGAAGAAGATTTGTACTATTGATTTTGAGTAATTAAATAGAAGCATGAAGGTCTGACAAACAATCTTCTGGCAGAATATCCGGATCCCTATATGTTGTGATTATAGAAAGTGTTAAGAGAGATGTAGTTGTTAAGCTGGAAAAAACACAGAACTCTTAAATAGTCAGAAAAACCAGGTCTTTAATCAGGAGAGGAGTATGGCACAATTTCTTAGGCCTCCACACAAAGTCATGCACTCAAAATCCACATAGAGCCCCAAGACTCTGGGTACTGATCCCTGAGAGAAATCACTGAGTTAGATGACAACTCCAAAAAAACATAAAAATTGGGGAACTTATATACCTCTTGGGGAACTGAGGACAGGAGTATAGTTGATTGGCTTTACAATGGCTACAAAGAAATGGGGAGTTCTAGATAGGATTATCAGGGAGAGACTTACAATGGACAGAAAAGGGAAAGCTCCTGCCAAGAGCTGGGCTACCTGAGAAAGGACTTTGACACAAAGGGAGAAACTATCAGGACAAAAAAAGGGGGGGAGGGAGATACTTAACACTTGATTGAGTCTTCTAGCTCCACCTAAGGTACTTCAAGTTAGTCTGAAACTTGTGAAGTTGGGACTTCCCTCCAGGAGAAATTCTTAGGTGGCAAAGATCTTCCTACCTCACCATGCTACAAACTTGGGGTTCTCAAGATCTCAAGACTGGGGTTTCTAGATTCCAAGTTGACATAGTAGAGCTGTAAACTAATACAACCATTGTAGAGAATAATTTGGAACCATGCCCAAAGGGCCATCAAACTGTGCTTAACCTTTGACCCAGCAGTACCACTACCAGGTCTGTATCCCAAAGACATCAAAGAGAAGTTGTACAAAAACTTTTGTAGCAGCTCTTTTGATGGTAGGAAAGAACTGGAAACTGAAGGGATGGATATCCATCAGTTGGGGAATGGCTGAACAAAGTGCAGTAAGTGATTGTAATGGAATACTACTGAAATGACCAACAAGATGACCACCAAAAAACCTACAAAGACTTATATGAAGTGATAAAGAGTGAAGTAAGCAGAACCAGGAGAATGGTGCACACAGTAACAGGAAAGGACAATAATCAAGTGTGAATGATTTAACCATTATCAGCAATGCAAGGACTCAGGATAATTTCAAGGGACTCATGGTAAAAAAAAAAAAAAAAAAAGGCTATGTACTTCTGTAAATAAAATTGATAAAGCCTGAATGTAGATTGAAGTATGCCATTCTTCACTTTATTTCCTCCATGCATTTTTCTCTAGTGTAAATGAGATGTCTTCTTTCATAACATGATGAACATGGAAAGATGTATTGTACAGTAACATACATAAAACCTATATCACATTACCTGTTGTCTTGGGGAAGAGGGAGGAGTGGAAGAGAGGGAGAGAGCATGGACCACAAAATGTCAGAACATGATTATTGAAAATTGTACTGATGTGTAATCTGGAAAAAAAAGAGGGATGCAATAATCAGAACAATAAAGGTGAAAGTCATGCTATATTCTGCTCGTTTCAAAACACATATGGAATATTCCACAAAGGACTGTTCCACTTTGGGATAGATCTAAATGAGAGATTTGGATGCCAATGGAGCACATAAGCACTCCAGCTGAAGATAATTTTAACGATGTGAGGATGATTAGTCTAGAGAAGAGAATCCTTAGGGGTGATGGTGGAAAGAAGCGGGGAAATGGAAAGGAAGGGGACATGGTAACTCTCTTAAAGTATTTAAAGGACTGCCATATGTCGAAGGGTGTTACCTGGTCCCTAACAGCAGAATCAGGAATAAAATGTAAAGGTTATAAAGAGTCAGATTTGAACTAAGTATAAGAAATAACTTCCTAACTCTCCAGAAGGGAGATAGGCTCTTCAAGTAGACCGTAAGTTCTTCATACTTCAAAAGATCTATAAATCAATCAACAAACATTTTTTAAGTCAGGCTCTACCCTAGATTCTAGGGGAGTTATAAATAAAATAGTCCCTGGCATTTATTCTATCTATGGTTCTATCAAATTGAATATTTCCTTCATTAACAAGGATAATCCATTAGTCCTCTGACCCTTCATAATTTCCTACCAATGAGAGAACTGATCTTCCAGTGACAAGTCTTTTAAAATTTTGCTCAGCTAGCATTCTGGTGACTGATACATACTCTGTTGCGAGGCTCCTATTTAGAGTCTTTCCAGTTTAGGGGAAACTGCCAGAACTTCAGCCTTCTTGGCATAACCTTCAAGAACCAAGAAGTTAAAGCCTAAAGAAACAGACTTTTGAAAAGGATTTCAATAAACCATTTTAAAGTATTTTTTTTCCTTATTTCTAATGACTAACCACCACACAGGAATTACTCCTGCTTCAGCCAATCTAGGATACATTAATTATTTACTTGGTGGATTTTTCTCCATACTTAAAAAAAGTTGGAGCATATATAAAAAGTCACTTTCAGTAACTTTCCAAAAGGATGACTCCTTGAATATTTTGTTTGTTGCTGTCCATTCCATGGTAGCCCTGTGATTCATTTTCCTTTCTTCTGACTAGTATTTTTTGTTCTTTATATATTCCATAAATGCAGAAACAGAGGCTCTTTGTGCCAATGTCACCAATGGAAGTAGAACTTTTAATGTTAATCTTTCTTGTCCCAGATTCCCATTCTAGGGACTCAGGTCTTGAGCCTATTGCTTTTTTTTGCTGACAGCTCATGCAATAATTGCTTAGTGGAACAATAAAGGTTTTCTGGGGATGGTAATGTCTGCAAGAGATGCCAGGATTCTTAGGAACTGTGAGCACAGGCCTCTATTGATTGACCTTTCGCTCTAGAGGATTACAGGGATAAAGAGCTACTCAGCTCTGCAGTTTGACTCCCAAAGAGTAAGAGCTGCTTTTGTAGGTAATCAACAAGATGATAAAAGTTGATGTGGTGAACTGTGAAAAACATAAAATAGAGTTATGCTGGAGCCTTGTGGCTCTTGGGGGTTATATTTGTAGACATTTTTTTTAATCAGTTTTATTAGTTACAAGTTTGTTGAGAACAAAATAATGGATCGTTTCAGAAGAAAGGAGGAAGATTTCTATGAACTGATGCAAGACTGAAATGAGCAGAACTAGAACAATTTATACAACACTAGAGATATCAATGAAAATGACTGCAAAACAAAAGAGAAAAACATCTTTGAAAAACTTCAGAACTCTGGTCAACACAATGATAAACCACAAGTCTAGAAGACTAAAGATGAAGTTTTCTGTAAGAGAGGCAATTAACTTTTTTTCCTAAACCCTTATCTTCTGTCTTAGAATAAATATTTTGGTTCCAAAGCAGAAGAACAGTAAGGGCCAGACAATTGGGGTTAAGTGACTTTTCCAGGGTCATATAGGAAGTGTCTAAGGCTAGATTTCAACCCAGGACCTCTCCAGGCCTGGCTTTCTATCCACTGAGCCACCTAGTACACAGGCTAGGTAATGAACTTAAGATGCAGAAAGAGACATACATTTTCATGCATGGCCAATGTGGGAATTTCTTTTGTTAGACTATTTTATGATAAAGGTTTCATTTCTCAGAGTTTTGTTGTTGTTTTTGTTCAATTGCAGGGGATAGGGTTTTTATTTCTACTGAGATGGACAGATTATAGGTACTTATAATAATTTAAAAATAATAATAAAGGAAGAAGAGTTACAGACCTAAAAATGAAATTCAGTATTGGAAACGTGACTATAAGGTAATTCCTAATGAGGCAGATACTACATTGCAAAAGAGTATTGATATTGTGTTCCGTTTGGTTATTGGAAATAATGATCTAGACTTCTTTGAGATCTTTTCCAGTTCTAAGGTTCTATGATTTTGTATGATTCTTATGTCTTTGAAGATGCTCATTGATAACTATTATTTTGTTTTAATAACACCATTTTTGTAGAGTGTTTTACAGTTTACAAAGAGTTTTCACATACTTTATTGCCTCTAACCTTTGCAACAGTAAATTATCCATGCAAAACAGGAAAGCTATGACTTTTGCTGGATTCCAGAGCCTGAAAATGACAAAACGGGGACTCCAAGTTTATTACTCTTTCCATCACCCCACACAGCCTTTCATTTCACCCATATATACATTGGAACATATGAAATCTGCATTTCCAAACAGCTTCTTCAATATCTACAATTATATCAAAGTTGTAAACAAAGGTTTGTTAGAGATGGAGCAGTGCCTGATAACTTGGAAGAAGCCACAGACTCTCTTTCAGAAGAAGGGATGGTAGTTCCTTTTTTTTCATCTTGGGAGGGGTGAGCACACTAGCACAGATCATGGATTTTTTTAATTGGAAAGAACTTAGAAATCAACCATTTTGACTTCTCCATTTACAGATGAGAAAACTGAATTGCAGTAATTCAAGGTCATTCAATAGGCTATGAAATTAAGTTCTGACTCCTTTTGGGGGGCTGTGTCCACTCTATCATTGCTGCCACCATTAAAGTCAAAGTGAGCAAGGAATAGCCATGCTAATCCAAAATTCCAGAAAGCATTTGAGTAGCACCAGTAGAAATCACTTAGAATTTCTCAAGGGGCAACTTCCCCAACTTCCTCTTTCCTGTCTCTTCACCTAGTAGAATAATACTTGGTATCCTCTTAATAAAAGGAGAGGTTCAGAAATAGAAAATGGCCCAATATACAACGATTCCTAACCCTTTCTTTGTTGAAAATGTTATCTTCCAGGGGCAGCTGGGTAGCTCAGTAGATTGAGAGCCAGGCCTAGAGATGGGAGGTCCTAAGTTCAAATCTGACCTCAGACACTTCCCAGCTTTGTGACCCTGGGCAAGTCACTTGACCCCCATTGTCTACCCTTACTACTCTTCTGCCTTGGAGCCAATACATAGTATTGACTCCAAGATGGAAAGTAAGGGTTTTAAAAAAAATAAAATAAAATGTGTCTATGATAATCTATTTACAAATCACATCTGTTTTGCACTATCATTGAATCTTTTTTAAAAGTTCTTTAGTGTCTTAAAAAATTGTATATGGGTTCATAGATATAAAGCTAGAAGGAACATCAGAGGGTACCTAATCCATTTTTATAAGTGAGAGAACTTAAATCATTCTTAGTTTCCCTGACAACTTTTAAGACCCAGCTCAGATCCCTTCTTTTTCAGGAAGTCTTTCCTGATGCCCCAGATACTAAGGCATTACTTTTCTCACACACCATCTATATCCTGGTGGTGCTGGAGAAGAAAATGGCAAGCCAATCTAGTATCTTTGCCAAGAAAACCACAAATGGAATCACAAAGAAGTAAATATGACTGACAGAACTGAGCAACCACATTTAGATTTTTACATATTGTTTGCCCCCATCAGGACAGAAATTCCTTGAAAGTAGGGACTTTTTTTTTTTTTGCCTTTCTTTATATTTCTTGTGCTTGGTGACCAGCACATGGCAAACATCTATTTCTATTTTATTTTGTTGTTTCTTTGAGACTGGGTCTCTCTATTTGGCCCAAATTGAAAGTACAGTGGCCACTCCTAGGCCAACCCGACCATAACTTTAATCTTTTCCATTTCTGGCCAGGCCCAGTTTTTCCTTAGGCAGTCTGGAGAGTTCATCATACTGATGCTGGACTTAGTGTGGACCTAGCCCACTGAACTCAGAACTCCCAACTTCCTGTGATTTACCAGCTTCAACCACCCCAGATGTAGGCATTATAAGTATGTGCCGCCATATCTTACAGAAACATTTAATAAATTGTGTTGACTGACTGATCTATCCAATGTCATACGGAGAGGAAACAGTAGAGGCAAGATTGGAATTCCAGTCCTTTAACTGCTGCTTTCTACTGTACCAAGCTGCCTAGTCTAAATAACTTCTCTGTAAGTAATTTTCCATTTTGCAGATGAGGAAACTGAGACAGTTCGTTGAAAATCAAATACCTGTTTCCTTGGAGCTATGTAACGATTCACACTTTCCAGAGATGACCTTCCAAAATCTACTGGTTGAAACTGAGAAACCTAGCTTACATCTGTGATGTTTCCTGCAAGTCACTTAATCTTCAAGTTTCCTCTTCTGTAAAATGCAATACCTACAGGACATCGTAGGGCGGGAAGAGGGTGGAAATACTTCCTAAATCCTAAAGTACTATATGAATGATGCAATTATAATCATAATATTTATTGGAATCTCTGGTCCTACCTTCTCTTGTTTCTTGCTCTTTTTGCTCTCCTTTCTCTTTTTTTTCTGAACTACTCAGTTTGATTTCAGGATATGAGTAAACCCACCACCACACTACCACTATGAACAGTAGGCTCCTTGCATTCACTATTGATTGGACATTTCAGTGTCCAAAGTCAGCTTTAATCACTCACTCCCCTGGGGGCATTTGATTCCAAAGAGTGATTTCACAGAGTGCTGAGGCCTGTAAAATGACTACTACTGGCTCTATTTTGGTTGCAATTGAATTTGAATGACTGCTGAAATCAAGCTTCTTTGGTCAGTGAGGGAGAGCTCTGTGAATTACTCCTTAGCTTATTATCTGGCTAGCCAGGGAGCAGCTCCTTCATTCTAACTCTAACCACCACCTCCTCTCTTCTCCCCACCCCTAAAAAAAAAAAAAAAAAAAAAAGAAAGAAAGAAACAAAAAAAAAAAACCAACCCTTTTGCCTCTCTCCCCATTCCATTCACAGAATGAACCTGAAATCCAGGCACAGGTCACTTAAATCGATTTTACAGTTACTGGGGATGGTTTAGAAGCCCAGTTGTTAACAGATGTAATCAACCTAGAAACACCCAATTTATAACACCTTAAGAGGGTGTGTGTGTGTGTGTGTGTGTGTGTGTGTGTGTGTGTGTGTGTGAGTTCCCATGAGTGCTCACTTGAATAGATGCTCTTTTCCTCTCTGCAGGGCTTGGAGTAGTCATGGTTCCTTGCCCTTTCCTTGCCCCCTTCCACCATGATGTGATTCCAAGTACTCTCCAAACTACCAGTATTTACCCCAGTGACTTGAACACGTCAACTCTTCTGACTTGCTGAGTATCTAACAAGACTGGATTCTGGAAACTGAAGGGATGTCCACCAATTGGGAAATGGCTGAACAAGTCAGTGGCATATAATTGAAATGGAATACTATTATTTCATAAGGAATGATGAATGGGACAATCCCCCCCAAAATGGGACAAACCTCCCCAAAAGACACATGAATGAATTACAAATACATTACATATGAATGAAAGAATTACAGAATGGAGTGAGCAGAACCAGGAGAAGGCTGTACACAATAACAGCAATAAAGTACAATGATCAACTGTAAATGATTTAACTATTACAAGAAAGGCAAGGATCCAAGACATGGATTCAACAAGGGACTCAACATGAAAAAAGACTATCCACCACCATAGAAGGAACCAGAGGAGTCTGAATACAGACTGAAGCATATTATTCTTCATTCTGTTTCCTCCATGAATTTTTCTCTAGTGTAAGCAATATATGTCTTCTTTCACAATATGACAAACATGGACAACCTATATCATATTACCTGCCATCTTAGGGGAGGGGAGAAGGATGGATGATCACAAAATATCAGAAAAAAATTATTTAAAATCATATCAACATGTAATCTGGAAAAAAATAAAATTAAATGGGGTAAAAAAAATTTTTTTAAAGACTATTAATTCCTCTGGTGTCCTATTGTGGTCTTGAGAAGAAAGACAAAGTGACTTGCTATTTTCCTTCTGATAGTTAACTACTCAACTACACAAGCTGTAAAATCACAGTGAAGTTTTACGAGCTGATCAAGTAGTAAGGTCAGCGAGACATATTTCCTCTGTTGACAAGGCTGACATTATGGTTTGAAAAGTCTTTATTGTTGTTTCAGTCTCGGTTTGCCAAGTAGCAAAATGGTTTTAAAATCAAATTGAAGATTGAAGAGAATGAATTGCTTATCCACATTTCCACTGCACAAAGGAATTTCTTTAGGGACACTCTCTTGGTAGAGAAAGAAACCAATAAGGACATGAAGATTAAAAGCCACAATCTATATGATCATGATTATGATGATTTTCGTGACATTTTCATTGAGTTTGACATACTGAGCAGAATATAAGAGAATAAGTGAAACTATTATCCTTACTCAGCCATGTTCTAGTATCAACTATATCGATAGACTGGAAATATGAAGAAAAGACATTAGCTTATTGGCCTAAACAAGGAGAAAGTCACTGGCACTTGAGAGGATGGGGATGAAGAGATACTTGATTCATTATAGTCTTAAATAAAATAATATTCTTTTGTATTGCTGTATAAGTAAAACTATTCTATATTTATATGCCTTTTGAGTCAAAATGTTGGAAAAAGAACCAATGGCTACCCTTATAGGATTGAATGCCACATAGTGAGCTTTTCATGCTCTACTTTAGAAAGGGTAAATGGGCCAAATTTTAAATACTATTAAGCTGATGGCCACTGTTGACCTGGGTGGGAACATTAAACCAAAAAGTGGAAATTACTCCAAAAATATACCTGGGCCCTCCATGTCAAGAGTGAGTCTCTGAGGGGGCAGCTGGGTGGCTCAGTGGATTGAGAGCCAGGCCTAGGACAAGAGGTCCTAAGTTCAAGTCTGGTCTCAGACACTTCCCAGCTGTGTGACCCTGAACAAGTCACTTGACCCCCATTGCCTAGCCCTTACCACTCTTCTGCCTTGGAACCAATACACAGTATTGATTCTGAGATAGAAGGTAAGGGTTTAAAAAAAAAATAATGAGTCTCTGAAACAAGGGAAAAACTTAAAACATCGGTGATCTAATCAGGATGAGTACTCTTTCCATCAATAGTGATCAAAATTCCTGCATACTTTAATAGATGGTTTCATGAGTTTCTGTGACTCTTGAAATGGTCTGATAGCCATCCTTCTGATAATGGGAATCCAGGAGATAATTTAAACTATTCATTTAAAAGGCCTGCCATACTTGTCTTCTTAGAATAGGATTTTTATGTCACTATAAATTGTCTTATTTTGTTTTCTTTTATGTATTTGGAGCTAGTTTGATTTTAGCCTACAAGAGAGGTTGAAAGCAGGTTTTATCATAGAATCACTGCATCTCATAAAAGCAAGGAAACTTGGAGGTCACCTAGTCCAAACCGAGAGGGAATTCTCTCTTTAGAAACCAGCAAATAATCATCTAAACTTCTCTTGAAGACTTCAAGCAATGAAGAGCCCATTCCCTCCTAAGGCAGTCCATACCTTTTTAGGTAACTATAAGCATTGAAAATATTTCCTTTCTTCAAGCAAAAACTGACTTTGTAATCTGTTTCTCCTTCTTCTTCCCTCTAAAAGTAATAATGGTCCCCATTGCCTACCCTTACCACTCTTCCACCAAGGAGCCAATACACAAAAGTTAAGGGTTTAAAAAAAAAGAAAACAAAAGAAAGAAAAATAAAATAAAATAAAAGTAATAATAGTGATGATGACAATGATGATAACTGACATTTTTATAGTGCTTTATGATTTGCAGTTAGGTGGTTCAGTGAATCCACTGGGCCTAGAGTCAGGAAGATGAGTCTTCCTGAATTTGAATATGGCCTCAGACATTTACTAGCTGGGTGACCTTGGGCAAGTCTCTTAAACTTATTTGCCTCGGTTTCCTCATCTATAAAATGAGCTGGAGAAAGAAATGACAAACCACTCCAGTATCTTTGCAAAGAAAATTCCAAATGGGGTCATGAAGAGTTGGACATGACTGAAATGATTGAACCACATATTATGGTTTGCAATATGCTTTAGATATATTATCTCCTTTGATCCTCACAATTCTGTGAGGTAGATGGTATCTCCATTTTACATATGAGAAAACTGAGGCTTAGAAAGTTCAAATGATTTAACCAGGTTCACATAACTCAGATCTTCCCAACTCCAAGTCAAATCCTGTATCACTAATTGCTGAAGGTAAACAAGAGCCGCTTTAATGCTGCCTTCACCTGAGAGTCTTCCAAACACATGAGAAGAGCCATCAGATCACCTTAGTTCTGCTATTTTCCAAGTTCAGCATCCTCAATTCCTTCAACTAATCCTCAAGTGTAAGTAAGACCATTAAACTTGGAGGCAGAAGACCTGGATGATTGTCTTGGAGCCAGCATTTACCATCAGGAGGGCCTTGAGCAAGATCCTTCATCTCTCCAAGTCTGCTTACTTTTCAATGAAATTGAGGTCATAATATTTACACTCATAAGTAAATGCATTGTAACTGTAAGGCGTAATATGAATGTCAGCAATTATGTAAATTAAATGCAAATATATATTCAAACATGTTGCCTATAAGTTCCACCTATTTTTTAAAGACCTACACAATATGAGGAATATGGAAATATGTATTGCATGAAAGCACTGTTATAATCTATATCAAACTATTTATCACCTCAGGGATAGGGAGAGGGAAGAAGAGAATTTGAAACATGAAATGTGAGAAAACAATTGTCAAAAATTGTTTCTACCTGTAATTGAAAAAAAGTTCAAATAAATTAAATTAAAAAATAAAAAGCTTACATTTGAAAAAAAAATCTGACATAATAATACATGATGATCAACTGTGAATAACCTAACTATTATCAACAAGGCAAGGATCCAGGACAGCTCCAAGAGATCCATAACAACAACAAAAAAAGTCCATCCACCACCATAGAAGGAGCAGAGTCTGAATGCAGAGATGCATGCCATTTTTTGCTTTATTTCCTCCATTAATTTTTCTCTGGTGTAAGCAACATGTGTCTTCTTTCACAAAACGATGAAGTAGAAATATCTATTATATGATGATATTTGTACAAACTAAAACATATTACTTATCTTCTTAGGGAAAGAAAGGGGTCAGAAAGGAGGGAGAGAATATGCAATCTGGAAAAAATTAAAATTAAAAATATACACCTCGAATAGACTAGATCCCCATTTCTCACCAGTCATTATCCATCCATATATTTAAGAGTCAGGCTCTGTTTAGTGGAAGAAGGTGGGGTCCCAAAATAATGGATCTTTAACAAGAACTGATAAGAAGACTGCCCTCCTCATTCTTAATATCAGTTTTGAAGATGAATATAAAACCAACACAATCACATTTTAGCTAGCCTTTTCTTTTTCTAACCCTTTACTACTATCCTCAATCACCAAGGTGTGTATATATATATATATATATATATATATATGTTACAAAAATGAAATTTACTTTGGACATAAATTGTTATTCCCTTTAAGTGTGTAGATGAATGACTACCTACAAGATTGAATTTAAAACACAAAGGAGTCAGCAATGAGTCTAGACTTGATCCCTTGGTCATTACACTGACTTCCTTTAATCTACAACAAAGTCCTTTTGATTTTATTATTATATCCCCCTTGACACTTGAGATTTGGATTGCCTTGACTTACTAAAAGCATGAAAATATTGCAAAATATGGTCAAACGTGGTTAGCATATTCTCTTTAGTGTCAGTTTCCTATGAAAACAGTTTCTGTTTTGCTCAAGAAATTACTCAATATTCAGATGTATACTTGGAGTTTTTCCCTTTGTATAATAATTGTAAAATCAGAATATTTTTATCCAATATTATAATCTCATATCCTTCAGATTTCTGCCTGCTCAACTTATTTCATCTTCATCACCTCACCAAAAGAGAAGGAAGAAAGGGAAACATATGTAAAATGAGGCAAAGGGAAAGCTACAAAATTACTTAAACATGAAAAAAAACAGAACTAAGTAGGAAGACATGGGAAATTTTCTATTTCAATTTAACATGCATTTATGAAATACCTACTATGTGCCCAAAGTGGGGCTAAACACTGGGAATACAGTGACAACTTTAGTTTCTGAGATCTCCATCCTAAGCCCTTGTCATCAAGAAGCTTGCATTTGATTGGGTGAAAAAAGGTACACAAATACATGAAAACAAAAGATACAAAAGAAATTCAATTTTTTTCTAGGTATGGGAAGAGTACTAACTATTGAGTGAATTAGTAAAAGCCTCAGTTTCAACTGAGGCATGCAGAACTGAACTATTCAATGAGTGTGAGAATTGATGCTGAAGGTAGTAACAGGATTGAATGATGCTGAAATCATATTATAGGTTTACGTAAATTGCTATTTCTTTTGAACCATTTCTTCTCTCTCTCCCAAATTTTCTAGTAACCCTTTGAATGCCACTCAAGTCTCAGACATAGAAAGAAATCTTTGTATAAAGTGCCTGGTGTCAGTCCTTGTTTTGATTCCACAAGCTGAAATTGGTTGCTCTACCCCATTTAGTCTCAGACGTGGATCACTGAAGCCAGGGAAAACCTGAGAAGAGTCGGGAAAAGGATCAATGAGAGAAGTTTCTCTACTTCACAAAGAGCAACTCAAAACACATGCCCCACTGCCAGTAGGTCTGAGAGATGCAATCTCTTATGAAAAAGACACCACATTCTAGGACTGAAATCATCCCCTACTAGTATGGCCAAAGTATGTAGGCCATAAATACATTCAGAACAGAATGGAAGTAATCTTATAAAATGTGAGGGGTTAGGCTGGCTGGTCTGAATGTAAGATTCTACTCTCAACTCAGACCTTGGTTTCAAGTGTTTGATTAGGAAGGAGTTTTGTTTCCAGCTGGATGTGGTTGATTGAAGATTTGTCTGGTAACCACTGGCTACTGTCACCTATGTGTGATTTTACCTTGTTACTTGGGAATTTCTGAATATATAATGGCACCTAGAGGTATAAGCAGTGGGTACTAATGGGTATGTAAAAATCCAGATAAATGCAGTGATGTTTATTTCGTTCTATGATTCATCAGGGCAGATTGAAATAGTCTGAGCCCCCTTCCTCAAAAATTAAAAAAAAAGTAAGCAATTTACTCCCTTTTCACCAATAGGATCAGGTCTAGTAAATAATGTCTAAACATAATACTTAGACCTATCAGGTAATTCCATATAAGGACAATTTTCCAGAATTACTCGTGGCATTTTTTCCAATCAGCCCTCTTTTGGTGAACACATGGAATTAATAAAGCTACAGTGGCCTTGTAATTTCTACCCACCTTTTTGGAGTATATAGTCTCTGGGAAATAGAAATTATTCATCAGGGCAACCTCTTTTGTGATTTTATTATTTGTACCTTAGACCACCTGGAATACAAGAAGAATTAAATTTAGAGTGCAAAGGATGCCCAATTCAGAATAAAGTTGAGAACAAAGAAACGTTATCTTTAATGCTGCACTTTTATTTTCTACTTATTGCTAAAGATCAGGTTCCATCAGTTACCAAGCATCTCATTGTAAAGCAGTGATTTTACAGCTCATTGAAATTTTAAGGGATAAATTACTCTTAATTAAGAGAGGTTTTATGTAGGATTCAAAACATATTTATTATCTATCAGGAGATATCAACAGGTTACCTTAACTAGATAATGGGGGAAAAGTAAACCCATGCTCAAACCCCAGAGAATGATGGGCCAGAAAAACATTTATGGGATGTTTCCAAAAAAGAAAGAGAAAAGTCTTATGCTTAAGAAAGTAATAAAGTAGAAAGAAAAATTACATGGCTAGGGAGAGTAGTATTTTTAAAACACAGCAAGTGTTCAATTAAAGCTGATTTAAAATGAGCCATCAAATGGATTTAATCATAGGGAACAGATTACCAACTAGGAATAGAGGCTATGTGTCTAATAGATAGGACTATGGAAGTGGAAGTCAGAGCAACCATGTGCAAGTGCCCGTCACCCCTGTAGAGATTGCTGTGTGCCTTCTGCTAAGTCACATCAGTGCTCTGTGCCTAAGTGTCCTTAGCTGTCAAACAAGAAAAGAAATTTCAGTGTTTACCTCCTAGAGGGATTGAAATCTGACATTAGGAAGAACCCTGACTGCAAGGGCTTTGGATCATTGGAAAAACAGGATCAAGGAAGGTTATAGTCTCTGTCCTAGGACATTATGAAAGAGGAAGGCATATGATTATCGTTTTTCTTTGGTTTGAAGGGGAATAATAATAGTTTCTAATACTTTATGCTCTTCAGAGAAATCTTCACATACAGTTTCCTCCCAAGAAACTCATAGTCTAGATAGAGCAGGTGGTTTAATTGAAAGGGAAAATAAGCCCCAGAGGTAGCTACAAAACTCAGACTTAGAATCAGAGCCAAAACAAGGAATTCTTTCAGTCAGGGCAAAAATACTAGGTAGAAGGTAAGAGCCAAGGGTGGGGGAACAGCATCCACCGCAATCTCATAAAGGATACTCAAAAGAGTGAAATGCACAGACTGGGGGGTAACATCAGTGAATGATCAGAAAACAGACAGACTATGAGCTGAGTTGCACTAGAAGAAGGCAGTGATTCCCAAAGTGGGTGCTACCACCCCCTGGTGGGGGCTGCAGAGATCCAGGGAGGCAGTGATGGCCACAGGTACATTTATCTTTCCTATTAATTGCTATTAAAATTTTTAAAAAATTAATTTCCAGGGGCACTAAGTAATATTTTTTTCTGGAAAGGGGGCAGTAGGCCAAAAAAGTTTGGGAACCACTAGGGTTTGGGGAGAAAGGCATTCCTTAGGAGAAAAGTTCAAGTCAAGTAATGCTGTGGGGCAGGAAATGTAACTCCTAATGTCAGGACCCACAGGTGACCCCAACTGCCCTGCCTCAGTTATGGCTTTGCTTTACCCAGGTTTCCTGATGAGTAAACCAATGGTCTCTTCCTGAGAGAGGTGCCCACTCACTATGGGAATCTGTGCTTTACAGAAGTGCTTTGATGTTCAAGCAACAGAAGAGGAAAATATGACTTCGGAAGACTGGGGGGAAAGGGTTCTTGCTGTGGAACCCCAAATAGATTGAACAGGGTTAAAAAAAATCCAATTGTTACTTTTAGTTAAAATAATGCAAAGAACTAAGAAATAGAAACATATACAATATAGTTTTATGAATATATGTATATCAATTTTTTTATTCTTTCTGGTCAAGTGATACCTTCTCTAGTGCAAGGAGTGGAAGGAGAGAGAAACATGAGAAATTTAGTGTAACAAACAAACAAGTAGGTAAATTTAAAATGAAAAAAATGTATTAATATCCTTTATACAAAGACTAAGCCAGCTACCCTTTTACCATTGATTTGAAAATTTCAAAGTGCAAAGGAATCCTGGAAAAATTCTAGTGGATTATTTAACAAATAAGGCAACCGAGGTCTAGAATAGTTAAGCAATTAGCCCAAAATTACAAAGGCAGAAAGGATCTGAAGCCAAGTCCTCTGACATCAAACATAGCTTTCTTTCCACAACAGCAAGTGTCTAGCAAAGCTTCAGTGTAATTGTAAAGGTTTTTAAGTTTCTCACTGGAAAGCACCCATTCTTACTGTTATCGCTACAACAAAATGACAGGGTGCTAGCAACTTTGGTTCCTCTTACTTTCAGTCATGGATAGGTAGCCTAAGATGAGGACAAGGAAAAGATTTTTTTTTTAAATTTCCTGAATCTAAATTCAGAACACCTAGGCTTTTTTTTCTCTTCTTAATAGCAACCCACCATTAAAAATTAAAAGGTTCATGAAGGAACTAGAAAGAGGAAGAAAAAAATGATTTTTTAAAAGTCCAAACTTTTCAGAAGAGGTCTTATTATAATGTGCTTAAAATACATAATATGCCTGTTAAACGAACCAATGAAAAAATATATGGAAAGTGCATCATAAATGTTAAAGTGCTGCCTAGATGTTAGTTATTATTACTTGTATTATATGTCAATGATTCGTTGATAATGATGTTCAATCTCTCTACCAGTTCAGATGATAATCTATTTATATCCTGTTAACCAGTGCAAAAAAAAAAAAAAAAAGATGACTATTGACTGCCTATGAGGTCTTAGGCAAGTCAACTTCTTGGAACTCAGTTCCTAATCTGTAAAATGAGGCACTTTGGACTTGGTAACCTCTAAAGTCCCATTCCAGTTCTAAATCTGTTGACCCTCATGAATGCTACAAATCTCTAATTCAATCCATGAAGAATATAACTTGTTCCAAAAGCATGCTCCAAAGCACTATAACCATAGAAAGGAATTCTATCCAGTTCTTCCTTCCCAGTGATTTAAATGACTGGATTTCTAGAAATGGGGGGGGGGGGGTTGTTGTCCATATTTACCTATGTTTTGATGCTTTCAGGATCTGTTAACCCCCTTCACCAACACAAATAGCAACTCTTCCATGGCTTTTTAAATTATCTTTGTGATTATCTATGTCACCTTTGGCCAGTTCAGACTCAAAAATTCACTTCCACATCATAGGTGGGCATCAGTTTGGACGTTTGGGGGAAAATTTGGCTATAAAAGACAAAAATAGGAAGAAACCACAACCAAATAATAGCAATATAACAGAGTATCTGTATAGCTTTTTGGAAAATTTGATACTTTTCAAATGTGATTTCAACTTTGGAATTTGAATTTCAAAGCTCTCCTTTGAAAGATATTTTATTTGGAAAAAAATCGACAAGATTTTGAGTAAGTTAATCATGTTGTGAAATACTAAGATATATATATATTCATATATATATATATATTTTTTTTTAAATCAAACATCTTGTGAATCAGTCTTAACAGTCTAAAAGCCTGGGCTTAGAATAAAAGCAAAATGTCAAACTAATCTCTGAATGAAGGNCACCTTTGGCCAGTTCAGACTCAAAAATTCACTTCCACATCATAGGTGGGCATCAGTTTGGACGTTTGGGGGAAAATTTGGCTATAAAAGACAAAAATAGGAAGAAACCACAACCAAATAATAGCAATATAACAGAGTATCTGTATAGCTTTTTGGAAAATTTGATACTTTTCAAATGTGATTTCAACTTTGGAATTTGAATTTCAAAGCTCTCCTTTGAAAGATATTTTATTTGGAAAAAAATCGACAAGATTTTGAGTAAGTTAATCATGTTGTGAAATACTAAGATATATATATATATATTCATATATATATATATATATTTTTTTTAAATCAAACATCTTGTGAATCAGTCTTAACAGTCTAAAAGCCTGGGCTTAGAATAAAAGCAAAATGTCAAACTAATCTCTGAATGAAGGATGGCCCTCAAACAACACTGGGCTAGTTGGATGATACTGGCTGCATTTGGTGATACCATGATCCCAATCTGAAGTCCTCTCTATCATCCAACAATTTGTATCTGATATATCTGGGACTTTACAAGGACAAAATTCCAGCACAGAAAGCCCAACTAATATTTCATTCAGTTGAAATTCAAAGGCAATGGACCTTGAACTCAGAAGAGATGGTTGAAATCATGCCTCAAACAAATAATTGCTATGTGACCTTGGGCCTCAGGCTTTCTAGAGTTCAGTTTCCTCCTCTGGTAACAGATAGGGGCTAGACCCCCTAAAGTCTCTCCCAACATCCTATGACTAAATTCCATTTATATTATATCAAAAATACTCTTAAAATCTAAACTTTTTTTAAAATAAAAAGAAGATCCATATAAAAGTACCTCAGGGTTAATTTATTCCCCTTCCATCTCCTCAGAATGATCCTAAAAGCAGCAGATATCCTCCTTCATCCTCACCACTGCTGGCTTTTTATCAGCCAGACCCAAGATAGAGCCACACAGGGCTAAATTATGCCTCTCGGCTACTCTGAGGTCACATGTCATAACCCCAGGCATTTCTAAAGGGCCTGTTCTCCATTTGTTGAGCTGCCAATTTAAGAAAGGCTCCATCCAAAGCAGCAGGCCTAAGATAGCATCTACTTATTGTCCTACTTCTATCATAGGATGGATTATTTTGTAAAACCTACTTGAAGATCAGGAGACTTCTTTGTTTTTCTTTGAATGGATTAGCAGTTGGGGGAACGTGGAGCATTGCTTGAACTTCACTCATGCAGGAGATCCTGGATCCCTTTAGTCTAATTCCAGAGCCCTTTTCATAAACGGAATGAAAAAACTCAGTTCCTTCCCTTCCCTTCTCTGCAGACTCTCATCCACCCATTCCATGCAACCAGTGAAGCTTGAAGCTCGACAGCCCTTTGTAGGAGCAGTCTGCAATGTATACCCTGTTAGGACAATAAGGTTCTTGAAGCAGTGGGTGGCTGGTTAGAAATATATTAGAAACAACTGGGTTCTGTAACCATTAAAATGGATATAGACAGATGTAAATAGAAATATTAATATTTTAATTAAAGCCATGTTGATAAAATATAAGAAGGCCACATGCCAGTTATTATTTAATTCAAATCGCTCGCCATTACCTTCTCCCTCCTGGCTGCCTCCTACCAAAGAGAGCGTCCCAATCAAGTCCTCTCTATTTATGCTACTCTTTACGTTGGCTTACTTCACCACGTAAGACAGGAAACCCATTGAATCATGGGAAATATAGTTTCAAAGTCCCCTAAAAAACATCCACAGAGAGTTTATGTCATATATCTAAATATTTAAGGCTCAAATGAACCCCGAATTTCCACTAACACAGTTCCACCCACTCTCTCTTTTTTATTCTGTTTTAGGTTTATTCTTCCTGCTATGCCAAGGAGAGGGTTTTCATTCCCCTGATATGCTTTCTTTTCTTTACTAGAACCAGCAAAAAGATTAAAGAGATTACAACCTAATAAGAAAGCTTATGCTCAGTGATAAGCCTGCTGTGGAGACATGTATGAATGCATGTTATCTCCCCTAATAGAATGTAAGTTCTTTAAGGGTAGGGATTAGTTCATTTTTCTCCTTGTATCTCCAGTACCTAGTATTAAGTTGCATGCAATAGGGGCTTAATAAATGTTTGTTGACTGACAGCCCATACACTAATTAGACTGACCCCAATTTCGTGAGCATTTTTGAAGATGTGCATTTTAAAATGCACTAACATGGGGGCAGCTGGGTAGCTCAGTGGATTGAGAGTCAGGCCTAGAGACAGGAGGTCTTAGGTTCAAACCCGGCCTCAGCCACTTCCCAGCTGTGTGACCCTGGGCAAGTCACTTGACCTCCATTGCCCACCCTTACCACTCTTCCACCTATCCACCTAGGAGCCAATACACAGAAGTTAAAGGTATGAAAATGTAAAAATAAATAAATTAAAATAAAATAAAATAAATTAAAATAAAATAAAATAAAAATGCACTAACCCTGAGAGATTATCTCCCCCAGGATCCTCTACCCTAACTTCCTCAGACACATCCCACTTCTTTTCTGGGAGGTGTCAGAGGAAGGTGTAAGAGAAAGGGAGAGCGCTGTTTTACTGGTCTTTTTCCCCTACTGGTAGAAGGGCCTTTTTTGGAGAAACGCCTACCAGAGGAGAGCTTTTTTTTCCCTACCTAATCTTTCCTAAACTAAATAAACCCAGCTATTCTATCCCCAAGCATAGCCTGATTTTTTTTATTGAGCTCCAAAGAACTCGGATCAATTTCCCCACCTGGGCTGGGGACCCGCTACCTCGGCTGCCTTCCTTCCTTTCCTCCCATCCATCCTCATCCTCCTTTTTACCCACATCACACTAGGCTAGTCACTTAACCCTGTTTGCCTCAGTTTACTCATCTGGAAAAGGAAGGAAATGGCATACCACTGTAATATCTTTGCCAAAAGAACCCTGAATGGGGTCATGAAGAGTTGAACACAACCGAAAAACAACTGACCAACAAAAATAGCCAAGGGCCCTGAAATCATATTTGGTGTCTTGACCAAGACTTTGCAGAGATATAATATCACTTGATGTAGTCTTGACATTTTAACTGAGCCCAAGGGGGCTGGAGCGCTCATCCCTCCCTAAACTGAGCCTAGTCATTGTGCCTTATGAACCAAGTTCAGTATTAAGGAGTCTATTTTTTGGAGAGAGGGGATTCCTTTTCTTCTTACTCATTCTCTCAAAAACAAATACTTCCAAACCAGGGGGAAATTGTATAAGGTTCAGATTACGGCTAGTTATCTGGGTTTCCCCCAAAAAGAAAGGTACTCAGTGAGCAAATATAAATTGGGTATTGTACAGATAGTTTATTCCTACATAAAAAGAAATGCTAAACCTGAAAGAATCACAATATGCTCTTACAGAGCTAACAACAACTCAAATTATAATTATTGTTTCATGGAAAACCATATGGGAAACTAATATTTAAGTCTATCAGACAGCTTTGAAAAGCATATAGTCGCGCATTGTATTTTTAACCTCAACATTGCATTTTCACTATCAACCCTTGTTTTCTGGTTTCAGGGGCCAGGCTTGAGTCAATCCTTTTATCAGTGTAGCCTCTCCAACACAGAAGTTTTCTCCACCATCAGTGATTACTGATTTGAAGACATCACAGCTACACCACTCATGGTCCTTCTCAGACCTTTAAAAATTCCTGAGGTTGCCTTTATTCCTGGAGATATCCACCATGGGATAACTATTTGCTAAAAATCAGGGGGAAACAAACAAAAGAACCGTCCATATGCTCATGATCTCATGGAAGCCAGATGGTACATAAGGTAATTGTATCTTCCCCTACCTCCCTCTTGGGACAGGGCTGAAACCCATTCACAAAATTCCCAACTAGAAAGGAAGAGGAAGGTGAAAGTGCTCATAGTTTGTTTTGTACAACCGCAGAGCCAGTGGCTTTTCAAGGTCGGCAGACACTTAAGGGACTTTCTATTTCTTGTTGCAAGCCCTTAAATGACATGTGGCCAGAGGTAAGATACCAAAGCTTCCATGTAGTTATAGCATGCAGAGAATACCCCCATTTGTTCTGTGCAATCTATGTTACACTAAGAATAGGGGAAAGGATTTGCCTTGATCCTTCCAAATCTTTTGCTATACCCTGCTTTTGCTCAAACAATATTAAACAAATTAATTTGAATACAACAGATTCTTGTATCATTTTTGTTATTGTTGTTTAGTCATTTGGAGGTTTCTTGGCAAAGATATTGGCGTACATTCCCTTTTCCAGCTTATTTTATAGGAGAGGAATCTGAGGCAAACAGGACTAAGTGATTTGCCCAGGATCCCCCAGCAAATGTCTGAGGTCAAATTTGAACTCAGGTCTTTTTGATTCTTAGTCCAATTCTCTATCCACCTAGCTGCCTTGTTTGTATCATTTACAAATTATTTTATTTATTTATTTGTTTAAAACCCTTACCTTCCATCTTAGAATCAATACTGTGTATTGGTTTCAAGGCAGAAGAGTGGTGAGGGCTAGACAATGAGGGCTAAGTGACTTGCCCAGGGTCACATCACTTACAAATTATTAAAAACCAACCGTCAGTTGTCAGAGCATCATACAATGTTAGTGTTCAAAAAAGAACCTGAAATGCTATTTCCCCTGTTTCTCTGCCACTTTTGTATATGTAGGAAGTTGATTAAAGGAGTTCCCTTATCAACTTAACCAGTTTACAGATTGATAAACCTTTTGGTGGAATTTGATTATGTCTTCTTATGGAAGTTATAGACAGGCTTCTGGGCACCATGTGGATGGTTTTCACTAGAGAAAGGCTTGGGAAACACCGGAGGCTGTGAGGGGGCTCAAAACAGATAGAGCAACAAGCCTGGAGTCAGGAAGACCTAAATTCAAATCTAGCCTAAGACATTTATTAGCTGTGGGACACTCTGGGCAAGTCACTTAACTTTTATTTACCTTAATCCACTGGCGAAAGAAACGGCAAACAATACCAGTACATTTGCCAAGAAAATCTCACAGACAGTATTGGTGTGCTGTGGTTCACAGAGAGCCATGAAGAGTTGGACACAACAGAACAAATGAACAAGAGTAAAAACTGCCTCAACATGACTAGGACTTAGGTGGGATAGATGATGTGGGAGGAAACCTCCCAAGCCTCAATTTCTCTATTCAATTTAGGTCTTTCTGACTCCAGGCTTGTTGCTCTATCTGTTCCTAAAACCCACCATCAGGTTTTTAATCCAAAAAACAATTCCACTGAGGAAGAAATAAAGGAAGTACATAATGTTCTCACCTTTTGGAGAAGAATCAATGGACTGACTATAGATACAAAATCCAGAAACAACCAATACATTACAAATTTGTTTTGCTTAACTATATTCATTTGGTACGTGGGATAGCTTTTATTGGGGAACAGAGTAGTATTGTGAAGCAGAGGAGGAAGAAGCAAGAAAGTAATGTGAAGGAAAAGACCATCAATGAAAAACTTTAATATTCAAATGAGAGCAAAAGGAAAAGACACAGACAAGAAGAGAAATGTATTAATACAGCCATTTTAAAATTTGAATGTTGTTTTTTGGTTATTTAATTTATGTCTGACTCTTTCTGATCTCATATGGGGTTTTCTTGACAAAGATACTGGAGAGATTCTCCATTTCCTTCTCCAGCTTATTTCACAGATGCAGAAACTGAGGCAAAGAGGGTTAAATAACTTGCCTAAGGTCACACAGCTAGCAAGTGTCAAAGGTCATATTTGAACTCAGATATTTCTGACTCTAGGTCCAGTGCCCTATCCACTAAGCCACCTAGCTAATAATATATACAGTAGATTTACAGTCTCCTAAGCAATTCTTTTCCCCCCAGCCTTTATATATGACAATAATAGAAGTTTTTAATAGCTGTCAAATTCATAATAAAAATTATTTTTATTTTTAAAAATAAAAAGGAAGGAAAAGGCTAATGGGGATGCCTAAGGAACTCATCAAAGAACAAGAGATTTTTAAAAGATGAAAGCAAAGGCAGATAACAGAGGATGAATACCAGGGCAACCGATCAATCAAGAAGCATTTATTAAACATCTAACATTTGCCAAGCAATATGCTAGGTGCTAGAGATATAAAGACAAAAATGAAACATTCCTTTCTCTTAAGGAGTTCACATTCCATCAAGTATGACACAGTCCCATAAGAATAGTATCAAGAGCACAAAAGCCGAGAATGAGCTAAAGATGGCAAGGAAAGCTAAGAACAACAAAAAAAGATTTTTGAGATTTTTTTTTTCAAAGCTATATTAGGAAGCAGAACTGCTCAATTTTTATTTTCTTTCCATTTTCTTGGCCAAGAATCACCTCTGGCCTAGAAAAAAAACAGAGGAAATATGGGTATATACAGTTTAATAACTTTGGAGTCATACTTCTACATTTCTCTCCATGGCTGGAAAATTAATGTAATCATCAGCTGCAGTGATTAGGGAAGACTTCCAGAAATTAGGATGTAGCTACCTCTGTATTCTTCCCTTATCAGACAACATCTGGAGTACTGTTCAGTTCCAGGTACCAAATTTTATGAAGCACACTGATCATCTGGAAAGTAACTAGAAACAGAACTTTAAAAGGATGCAAACAACTGAACTGGAGTTCTCCACTTGGACAAATTCTATTTGTTGTAATTTAGTTATTTCAGTTGTATCTGACTCTTTGTGCCCCTATTTGGGGTTTTCTTGGCAGAGATAGTAGAGCAGTTTTGCATTTCCTACTGTAGCTCATTTTACACATAAGGATACTGAGGTAAACAAAGTTGAGTGACTTGCCTAGGGTCACCTAGTTATTAGATGTCTGAGGTCATATTTGAACTCAGTTCTTCCTGAGTTCCAAGCCCAGCACTGCACCACCTAGCTGCCCTATAAACCGATGTCCTTTCCACCGTCCTCATCATCTTTTTGAAGTTGTTATTGTTCATTTGATCAATTGTGTCTTATTCTTCATGACCCCACAGACTTGACTTTAGGATTTCTTTGCAAAAAATCCTGGAGTAGTTTGCTATTTCCTTCCGTAGCGTTTCCCCATTTTATAGATGAGGAACTGAGGCAAATAGTTAAATGTCTTTCCTATAGTCACATAGCTAGTAAGTCTCTGAGGATGCATTTGAATTCAGATCTTCTCAGATCCAAACCAATATCCAATCCACTGCACCTTCTAACTGCATAGAGATTTTCTGTTATGGAGTTGTGAATTTTATTCCTTGCTACCATCCTCAGTCAAGTTCTCTTCGTGCATTTATCATTTTATACATTGTTACGAATGTATATTTTATATGATATTTATAATACATATTATATGTAATGTGCTACATATTACAGGACTTGTATATGATAATGTATATAGTAATATATACACTTCAAAAGGTTTAAGGAAAGACTGAGCTAAATGCAGAGGTTCTAAGGTTAATTGTCTGGAAATTCAAAAAAGGAGACACTAAGAGTATTAATGATCGATAAGCCTGTATGGTTGAAACTGGGTTTACATTAATCCAGTCTCCAGTTCTGGGCATCAGATAACACATTTAAATCCTGTTACTCCTTGGGCTTGATCTCCAGGTATCTCCCTGTATTTCTTCGACCACTCAGCTCACTTACTCCCTGAGAGGCAAGGTGAATTTGTTTAGGTTGGCTTTCTTAGACGATTGCTAAGCTGCTGGGAAACAGGTCCTATTGGATTCAATTAGCTTCCAGGTGGTGTGTGTGTATGTGTGTTTTTTCCCTGGCAGGAGTTGTGACAGCAGAGATAATGGAGGCAGGGGTAATAAAATGCACATTTTTATATGTGTATATATTATTGGTTTTCATATTCAAAGATGAGCACTAATGGTGATTGCTGATGCAGGTGGTGGGGAGAGATGAAGGAAGGGAAAGCTACAAACCTAATGCACAGGCAAGTCTTTTATTCTGTGCACACACACATGCAGGCTCCATTGTTGTTTTTTTGTTGTTGTTCTAATTAAGAAACATTCTCCTTGGTTTTCAGAATCATTGTAAAGTGAACCTCTCACCACTCCTGTCCCTCAATTGCTGCAAACCATGGCACATATTCAGTAAATGGTGTTATTCCACCTACACAGGGGGATGGTGGCGGTGAGGGGGACTCTACTGGCACGTACCTAGCCCCTGTTTATTTTTAAAATCATAAAGCAAAGGAGTTCTGATTTGGATCCTCTGATGATTTTAATCTCCTCTTTTGTCTGAGGCAAGATTCTGTTTTCAAGAACATACTATCTGAATGGTCCTTTTCTTTGGAGGGAAGCCAATCTCTTATTAAATCACAAGTTCAATAGAAATTCCTTGCTTTCTAAATTGGTGCTGTTTAGTCCTGTAGGACTCTTCATGACCTCCTTTGGGCATCTTGGCAAAGATATTGGAGTGGTTTGTCATTTCCTTTTCCAGCTCATTTTACTGAGGAGGAAACTGAGGCAAATAAGGTTGTGGCTTGCCTAGCTAGAAAGTGTCTGAGGCTAGATCTGAACTTGGCTCTTCCTGAGTTTAGGCTGGGCACTCTATCCACTGAAGCCACCTAGCTGCTTTCTAAATTGGTATTGCTTTTTATTATAAAAGATAGTTGTAGTTATTACTTGATCTTCTGAATCACTAAAGAAAACGCCAAAGAAACTACCCAAATACGATTTCAAATCAACTACAGCTAAAGTAGATATAAGTTACACTGGTGGAAATGCCACTGCTTCCATCAGAATTCATATACTCACAGGTTTCTCTATTCTTTGGGGAGTTTATTTCATGGGATTCATTTTTATTAAATACAGGGAGTAAAATATAATTTTTAAATGTCAAACAGTATGTAGGATGCAAAGAAGAAGGTAAATTAAAGGAAATAAAGGTGGAAAGCAGGAAAGCAAAAAACTGGACACATTCTGACATTATGTAGAGAGATAATTGAGAGGCATCAGTGAAAGAGACCAAATCAGAAGAGATTAATGTACTATGAGCAACAGTCCAGGAAAAACCTGAGTTCAGGTTCTGCCTTTTGATATATTTTTGACTGCATGAACACCTATAGCTGATTCAGTTTCCTCTATAGAGTAGAGGAATAATTCCATCTATATAATAAAGATAATAAAAGCACCTACCTTCTGAGGTCATTAAGAGGATAAAATGAGTTAATATGTGCACCTAAGAGAAGTATGTAAATACTAGCTATTATGTTATTGTTGTTGCTGCTATTGCTGTTGTTATCAGTTCCACGTCTAAATCTATATCCTATAATCCCATGATGTTAAGTAGGGTTGTAGCTAACTCAGGAACTCCCAACCTAGGGCTTGCTCCACATGATTCGACTTTAGGCAAGCTAAATAGCATTGTGTTGTCCACCTAGGACTGCCCTGTTGTTATACTTGTAAGCAAGAAATGCAAGCGGTTAGCTGTAGTGTTTTAGTAACCAGTGATTTCCAAAATCATGTACTGAGCTGTTCAATAATGCCATAAAATAACCATATGATTCTCAGCATAGGCTGTGATCTTTATAATTCATTTATTAATGGACAGTATCCTGAAAGGGATTCACAGTTAATTAGACTGATCATTCGAACTTTTTAGGGGGACTGCCCCATGGCAGTAGTGAACCTGACTGCCTTTCTTGACTTTGTCTTATCTTCATGCCTCGAAGCATCCAAATAAAATCCTTAAACCATAAACAATAACTCAAATGTATGTAGTGCTTTGTATTTATCTTTATTTATATTTATCTCATTTGAACCTCACAATAACCCTTGATGGTCAGTACTACAGGTATTGTTATCCCCATTTTATAGATGAGAAAACTGAGACATGGAGAGTTTAGTGACTTACTCAGTCTTAGGGCTTGCAAATACCAAAGACTGAGTTTGAAGTAAGAGCTTTAAGTTTCCAGATCCAGCTCTCTATCCATTTTGGCATACTCTTCCAAAGAGAAATCAGATGAAATGAATTAGCAGGAAAATTCATCTAACAGAACTATCTTTGATATATATTGTTCAAATTCAATTATACTGTGACAATTAAAGAAAATTCATAAACATGGGACTACTCATTTGTCCTGAATAAAAGGCAAACACTCAGTTTAGCTAGTTTTATACAGTTTTATTTCTTCAAATGATGAAATGGTTATTTTCAGTTGCAAGAACTCTTCTGGATTTGAATAAAAGGACTTTACATTCAAAGTAAACAAAGTTATCCAAAACCTTCTTCTTCTTACCCCCATGAATAAGAAATGTCAACACATTTAGTCTTTTAATACCTCCATACCTATGTGTAATTAGACTCTACTACCCTATAAATTATAATTCCCAGCACCCCACTCTCCTTCTCATGTTATGTGCTGATGTGGGGAGTTTGTAAATTTTGTGTAGCCCTGCCTATTGTGCTCTCTTCTTTCGGTAATGGCAGCAGCTGCCAGCGAGTTTTTTTTTAATAGGCAGGAAAATTTAGTCACATGGTCTTTTTTGTTAGATAATTACTTTCTTATTCCTTCACCTCTAGTGATTGTTAATAAATTTAATAAAATATAATACTTGGAGTTTTGGACATTAATTTAAATCCTATGCCTGAAATGCCAGAATGATTCTCAATAAAATCAAGGGTGAAATAAGGATGCTCTTTATTACCACTGATATTTAATACTATAATAGAAACATTATCTATAGCAATAAAAGCAGAAAAAGAAATCAAAGGAATTAGAATAGGCAATGTGGAAACAAAACTATCATTCTTTGCAGAGGACATACATAGAGAACTCCAGAGAATCAACTAATAAACTAATAGGAATAATGAACAACTTTAACAAAGTTGCAGGATACAAAATAAACCCACATAAAATATCAACCACCAACAAAGTAGAACAGCAAGCGATAGAAAAGGGAAATCCATTTTAAATAACCATAGACAATATAAAATACCTAGCAGTATATTTTCCAAAACAAACCCAGCAACTATATAAAAATATTACAAAACATTTTTAACACAGTCAGACTTAGACGATTGGAAAAATATTAACTACTTACAGATAAGCTGAGCCAATATAATAAAAGTGACAATCCTAACAAAATTAATTTACCTATTCAGTGCTATGCCAATCAAACTATCCAAAAATTATTTCCTGGATCTATTTTCCAGGTCAGTTATTTTTCAGTGAGATATTTCATGTTTTCTTCTGTTTTCTTTTCTTTTCTTTTTTTAAATTTTTGTTGTTGTTGTTTTTAATGTCTCGTGAAGTCATTAGCTTCTAGTTGCCTGATTCTAATTTTTATGAAATGATTTTCTTCCATCAGCTTTTGAGCCTCCTTTTTCATTTGGCCCATTTCTTCTTGCATTACTTTCATTTCTCTTCCCCATATTTCCTCTGATTCTTTTTATTGATTTCTGAAATCCCTTTTAAGCTCTTCCAGAATCTGAGTCCAATTCATATTTTTCTTTTGGACTTTGTAGCGTTTGCTTTGCTTTCACTGACCCCTTCTGTGTCTGTGTCTTGCTCTTTGTCTCCATAAAAATTATCTATAGTTGGGTGTTTTATGTAGTTTTTTTTTTTAACATTTGCTCATTTTCCAAGCCTATTTAAAAGTAGGCTCTGTTCTCCAGGAGGTTAGGGAACTCTCTTAAATTTTAGTCCTTCCTTGATGCTACCCTTAGCCTTATTTCTAGGTCTCTGCAAGTTTTAGATCTTCCAAGTGTAATGGATAATAATGTGATGATGGTAATATGAAGCTGGTGGTAAAAGTGAGTCACCAGGGGCCTGGGAGCTTGTAAATAGACCAGCAGAAGATTTGGGGCTATCTGTGATGAGCAGCCTTGGCTGTGGTGCCCAATCAATCTCCCCTGCTAGCTGTAGGCTCCTTTAAGGTGTTGAGTGGGTAGTCCCTCCCTGCTGGAGTAACTGCCTTCCTATTGGGTGAGAGCAGAACCCAGAAGGAAGTGGGCTCAATTTCCTGGTTATAATGGAGACTTAGCTTCTAATTCTCAGTAAAATCAACCAATTGATATTCTCTCCTCTCCTCAGTCTCTTTAGCCTTGGTGATGATGTAGGTAATATAGGAAGTCACAGATTTAGGCTAAGGGAATTTATTTTAAACTGGAAAGGGAAAACTGAGGTAAGAGGGTTCAGAGTCTTGAGAAGTTGTTGCTAGGGGCAACTGGCAAGTGATGGCAATGGACCTAGAAGGTAAGGTCAGGCTGAGGGAACCAGCCTTCAGCCAGTGATGACTTGACACTGGCCTGATGATATTTGATTCTCCAGCTAAACAAATGAAGTTGTTGATCTGTACAAAGGATGTCCCTACCCATTAGACTACTCTAAGCTAAATCCTGCCCATGTTTCACAACCCAACCTCACTTCACCTCCCTTTAGCCTCCCAGAGTCCCCAAGGGGAAATCAGGGGTAGCTGGGTGTCTGAAGGAAATCATAACCCCAAGGTTGGGTTTGTAGGGCCTTAAATAGTCACAGACCAACTGTCAGGACCCAGGATGGTACCTGCTGGGCCAGAGTTCCATTCTGCTAACTGACAGGATTGCCCAGGGTAATATTGCAAATGCACGAAATCCTGCATTACACAAGATAGTATGATGGCCTGTAGGCTGGGACCTCTGCAAGTCACTTCCCACTGCTGATTCAATTATGTCTTGAGAATGCTGATAATTCAAATTCTAGCCTCAAGCTTGGGTATAGACTTTTGGTCTCTAGGCTTGATCAGGTCAAGTATACCTCCCACAACAGACTGCCTTACCCTGGAGCTCTGCCTTAAGCTTTTGTCAAGAGTCAGCCTGCACTAAGTCAGCACTTTGAGGACTCCCCCTGCCATGGATAAGAGGGCTCAGCTGCAGATCTATGGACTGCCCAAAACTGGGATCTATGTCCTCACCAAGCCCAGGGTGGGATTCTTGGCCTACCTCTGGGCCCATATAGATCAGGCTGCACAGCACAGACTGCCCCGGACTAGAATTCCAGACCTTTCACCTCAGATTTGCTTGGAACTTTAAAAGGTACGCATTGGGTTGGACCTCTACTGGCCCAGGCAGTATCTCAGGGTCTGGATATTGGCTTAGACCCAGTTTCAAAAACTGGCACAGTAGATGTGAGGCTTGCTATTGACTTGCTCATTACTCCTTGTTGTAATCTCTGGCCCAGTTGTTCTTTGCCTATCTTTTAGGTTGTTCTCTTCTTGAATGTTGCTTCACTCTGTCTTGTTGTTTGTTCTTTGATTCCTGTGTTCATTTTGTGGCATTATTTTAAGATTGGTTGGAGAGGATTCTCATGGTGCTTTTGAGCTCTCTTGCTTCTACTCCACCATTTTGGCTCCAGAACCAGAAATCCCCCAGATTCCAAATCATTTCCTAGAACTATAAAAAAAAAAATAACAAAATTCATCTTGAAAAACAAAAGTTCAAAAATATTATGGGAATTTATAAACAAAACTATGAAAGAAGAGGCTTAGCTGTACCAGATCTGATTTTATACTATAAAGGGGTAATCATTAAAACAATCTGGCATTGTTAAAGAAATATAGTTAGGAAATCAACACACAGCAATTAATGAACATAATAACCTAGGAACTTAAAGATACAAGCTATTGGGGGAAGAACTCATTATTTGACAAAAATTGCTGGAAGAACTAAAAAACAGTATGATAGTATCTCACACTACAAACTAGAATAAAGTCAAAATGAATACTTGATCTATAAATAAAGGAGGATACCATAAACAAATTAGGGGATCATGGAAAAGTTTACCTGTTATACTTAAAGATGAGGGAAAAAATTATGATCAAATAAGACATAGAGAACATTATGAAAAATAAAATGGATAATTTTGATTAAATTAAATTTAAAAGTTTTTTGCACAAAGGACCTACTTATATAAAAATATTTATAGCAATTCTTTTTGTAGTGGCAAAGAATTAGAAATTATGGGGATGCCCACCATTTGGGGAATGGCTGAACAAATCATGGTATATGTTAGTGATGGAATACTATTGTGTTATAAGAAATGATAAGCAAGATCATTTCAGAAAAAAATTGGAAATATCTGCATGAACTGATGCAGAGTGAAATAAGCAGAACTAGGAGAACATTGTACACAATAACAGCAATATTACATAATGATCAACTGTGAAAACTTGACTCATTTCAGCAATGTAATAATCTGAAGTAATCCTGAAAAACTTTGATGAGGAATGCTATCCACCTCCAGGGAAAGAAAAAGGGAAAATATATCCTAAATAAATAAAATTTATAAATAAATATAAATAATATATATTGTGAATATATAAATAAATGTTTATAGATAAATATAAATAAATTAAAATTAAAAAATAAAATTCTGAAGAGCGATATGGGGCCATACCCAAAGGACCATAAAACTATGCATATCCTTTGTCCCAGCAATATCACTATCGAGTCTGTAGCCCAAAGAGATCAGAAATGGGAGAAAAGATCTACTTGTACAAAAGTATTTTTAGCAGCTCTTTTTGTGGTGGCAAAGAATTGAAAGCTGAGGGAGTGTTCAGTAATTGGGAAATAGTTGAATAAGCTGTGGTATATAGTTTAATGGAAAACTATTTCTCCATAAGAAATGCTGGACAGAATAAGTTAAAAAAAACATGGGAAGACTTATATGAACTGATCAAAGTGAAGTGAGCAGAAACAAGTGAACAGTGTATTAAGTAACAGAAAGATGATGTAATGATCAACTGTGAAGGAATAAAGTATTATAGGCAAAATAAGGTTCCAAGATAACCCAAGGGACTCAGGATAAAATAACAACAAAAAAACACTATCCATAGTCAGAGAAGGAATGGTTAGAATTTGAAAATCAAAACACGTTGTCCTCCATTTTATTTCCTTTTTGAATGTTTTATTGTGTATATGATATGTGTATTCAGTCGTGACATGGGGAATTTGGAAAAACACCCTTCATAAAATCATTAATGTAATCTATATCAGACTATTAACTGCCTTGCAGAGGGAAACAGGAATGAGGTAGGGTTTTCTAGGCTAATGCTAAGCACAATCTTAAATGGCCAATCATGCATACTACAGTTTAAAGAATCTATCTCTATATAAAAATCTCTATATAAAGATATATAAGAATAGTAAATGGGAAATATTATGTTACCAACTATCTTAGGGAGGGATGGGAGAGAATATGAATCACAAAATGTCAGAAAACAATTGTCAAAAAAAGTTTCTATGTGTAACTAAAAAAAAATGTTTTTTAATTTTTAAAAATACCTGAAATAGATTGAAAAGGGGGTATTCTGTGTAGCCTGAGGGACTCTCAATAGGTCTGAGCCAAGTTAATAAGGTCAAATTCACAAATTTGAATTCTATCCCACCCCTACTATATTTAACTTTATTTCTCTCATTCTTTTCTAACTCTAGGCAATCTACCAGGAAATGCATGGTATCCATCACAAGGCACACTAAATCAAGAAAGTACATCAATACCAACCCATCCCTATGCCTAGAAAACCAACTCAAAGCATGTGTCTTAATCATCCAAGATCACAGTAGTGTATTTGAACATGAAGAACAGTGTCTGGGAAGCTTGAGTTGATAAGAGAACTTTTCCCAGTTATAATGGGATCTGGCTCTGTGGTAGGTCAGACTAAGATGACAGAAGGACCATTGTAGCAAACAAATAAACCAACTGATATCAGGCAAGGGAGGTATAGTAGAGAGTGAAGAATGAGGTAGGGTTTTCTAGGCTAACACTAAGCACAGTTTTAAGGGGCCAATCATGAATACAACATTTTAAAAAATAATTATAAAGATCTATAAAAATGGAAAGTGTGAGATATTCCAGGTATTCTTCTAACTGTGTTTACCTGAGTTAGACCTGATTCGATGGAATTGGAATTAAGGACATCAATGGAGAAATTTCCAACCCAAGACCATTCCCCAACTGGAATATAAAACCTAGTATGGTACTAACCAAGTTAAAACCCACTTCTCTACAAGCCATATTTTAGCTACTGAACTAGGTTCCTGCCCCAGAAAGATAGGAAGAGAAGTTGTTCATAGTTGAAAGAGCATTTAAAAGATGGCTAGGTTGCTCAATGGATTAAGCGAGTACCTAGAGATGGGAGGTGCTGGTTTCAAATCTGGCCTCAGACATGCCTTTCCTGTGCCCTGGACAAGTCATTTCACCCCCATTGCTTAGCCCTTACTGTGCTTCTGACTTGGAACCAATACATAGTATTGATTCTAAGATGAAAGGTAAGAGTTTTAAAAAAGAAAGAAAGAATGAGTATTTAAAGCAACCTCTAAAATTTCATTTAGTTCTGCTCAGTTAGTTATGTGATAGATTTCCTGCTTAAGGAAGATGAGGAGAAATGTCATAGTCCATACTTGGCCATCAAAGCTGACAGAATAAGATATTTTAAAAAAGCATTGATTAGCTTAGAAATACAATCATTTCTTATGACTCCTCTATGGAGTAACAGGGTATGAACCACACATGAAGGAGACCTTAAAGTGACAACTACTTCAATATTTCAATGATTCAGTGCCTCATTGTGGCAACCCCCTTCCAAGATAACCCAAGAGATTCATGATATTCATGGCTGTGCCTTAGAAGACCAAAGAAGCCTAGATTTAGAGTAGATAAAAACCTCAAAATTCATATACACCAACTCCTTGATTTTATTTTTTAAATTAATATTTTATTGGGTTTTTTACATTAGTCAGTTCAAGATGTACCACAGAAATACACACATACACACTCACAAAGCCCTTGTTACAGGAAAAAAAAACCAAAACAAAGCTAAATAAAACCATGATAAAGGCCACATGACAATATATGTAGCAGTCAGCACCCAGAGTCATCACTTCTCCAAGGAAAAGAAGTTGTTATCCTCGTTTGAAATCTAGGGTCAAGATTGGTCATTACAATAACAGTATTTTATTTCATATTGGTGTTCTTTTGATTCATGTATTATGGTTGTGCATGCAACCGAGATTTAGTGCAGGCTCAGATCACCAAAAAAGGAGGCACTTTAGCCAGAGAAGCCTAAAACCACCTGAGAGACAGGAGAACTAGTGTGTGGGAGGGCATTTTTCACTGGTCCATCACACGAGGAGCAGCCCTTTCCATTGGCTGCATAGCTGGCACTCTCTGTGGTTTTTAAAAGACCTGACGGTCTTGCTCTCATTCTTGAATTTTGTCTAGGGCTGGACTCCTTCCCTCGCAGCAGGAGATAACTGAGAGAAGGGCCTGAAGGTCACCTCCTCTGACCTACGCCATGTGGCTCCTACAAGTGGGGTGAGGATTTGATCTGTTTTCTTTTATCCTTTTCAGTTCTTGCTGCTGAAAAGGAAGTCTCCATCTGGGATCTTAAGCTATGGGGATCTTGGAGCCCACATTACCAGGCTAGATGTTGTAGCCAGCCAAGTCCTGAGAAGCCAAAATTCTGGGATGCTATCCCAAGGGAAGGTTTGGATTTGCACATGGTAGAGCTAATGCTATGCAGTAATTCTATTAAGAAGTGAGCCCTGTCCTCTGACCCTCCTAAGAGACCCAAATAGTATTTGTGAGGTGGGAGAAAAAAGGATTATGCCTGTCATATTTTGAGGGAAATATTTATATGTTTGTTCTGTATTTTTGAAATAAATATTCTTCTGTATTAGCTAAACTGATGTTAAACAATTAAGTAGAACTGGAGTACTTATTCTGGCTCCATTACTTTGGGAGAATATAATCTGTGGAGGCTCTAGCCAATGATAAAGAAAAGGGATTCCCTCAACCTTCTTAGGCCCCTAAAGAATAAAGAGGAATGTCTTTATGAGAGGGATGAGGTGGCAAGGATATTGTAAAAGTAAGAATTTATCAAACAAGTTTGACTTTAAAGAAGCCTGGATTTAGATAGGATCTCATTTCAAATCCTATCTCTGCCACTCACTGACTGTGAGACCCTTGATAAGTCACTTGCCCTTTCTGTGAATCATTTTTCTCATCTATAAAATGAACAGATTGACCTAGGTGGGTTCTAAGGTCCCTTTCCACATGGCCACAGCATATATTTATTTTATTTGACTAGACTTATTTGGTATATTTCATTCCCTTTGTTTTATTGGAAATGGGGGCAGAGGGAAGGGGAGGTTAACAACAACGATGCAAAAAAAAAAAAATAGAGCCATTGAAACTTTTTTTAAGTGCACATAAGAGAGCAAAATGAAGTTCTGAAGGAAACTAAGCAAGCAGGAAAATTCTTGAAAATAATATGTAGAATAGATTATACATGGATATATTTATACATATTCATATATATTTTAAAAACAAGTAGTCTGAAATGAAGGCTTCCATATATAATCTTCTTTTTCCATTCTGCTGCTTTTAAGGTAATGCTTTTTTGTGTTTTTTTTTTAATTCAGAATTTTAAAAAGTAAACAAACGAACCCAGACACCCAGAGAAGGCACCACTAAGTGGAAAGACTCTGACTTTCATGATTTCTTAGATAATTTTTTTTAAACCCTTACTTTCCATCTTGGAGCCAATACACAGTATTGGCTCCAAGGCAGAAGAGTGGTAAGTGTAGGCAATGGGGGTCAAGTGACTTGCCCAGGGTCACACAGCTGGGAAGTGTCTGAGGCCAGATTTGAACCTAGGACCTCCCGTCTTTAGGCCTGGCTCTCAATCAACTGAGCTACCCAGCTGCCCCCTCTTAGATAATTTTAATTGATGCCAGACTGTCACTTACAACAGAGAGACAAAAAGGGCCTTGTAACTCCTTTTGTCAGAAAACACTTGTCAAACACCAAAATTTCCTGGCCAAGTGAAGTGACAGGATAACCAGGGGGCAACCTTGATTTAGAGATCAAGGCAATTTATTAAAAATGATAAAGGAATATGACGGATGATAATGTATAGTATTGTTTCTCAAAGAATAAAAAACATTTGAATAGAAAATGAAGTAACAGACTTTGACACAAGACTCCACTAAACCAGATCATCCCTAAAAAATCAGCAGATAAAACTGGAAAGACTTCAGATAGATGTAAAATGGATAAATCTCTGTGTTTCTGAAGTAATGTAGTTTTATCAGTGATGAAAGTGAAACAATTCCACTTGGATTCTTTCATTTCAGTACTCTGTTAGTACTGTGTTACTTGCCTACATAGGACTAAACCAGGTGAGGATAACCAATGATCCACAAACCCATCATAGGTGAGTGAGTATGGGGATGTCTTTCCCTATCATGTAAAGACTTTCCTCTGCTGGAATGGGCAGATAAGAACAATTTGTTCCAACAACCATGAAAGCACCTGAGGCAGTATTGCATAGCCCTTAGAACTCGGTAAGATGTTGAAGAAACCAAGGTCATCCACTGCATCTTGGGCCATCCCTAGTCTTCCTGCCTTTTGTCTTGTTTTTGGACTTGAATGACTCTGGAAGAGAGAATGGGGCTGATGACTTTGTGCTATTCTGCCTTACTTAAATCCAGTTCATGCACAAATCAAAAAATTACTCTTATGATCTCATTGGCCCTCTTCCAAAGGATAAACAGTAAATACGTGGCAATATGTTAATAGCACTTAAAAAAGATGAAGTTAGTAACAGGGGTTGGTACAGAAAAAAAATCTTCACTGGAGAAGATTTTATTTTAAAGGCAATTGAATCAAATTTCAAGGTATCACAAAGGAAAGGAACATTATAAAAGAATGACAGAGGTTATGGACTGAACAGCTACTCAAGAAATTATAAATAAAAGTACAGTGGTATACTACAAAGAGGACTTGATTTGAAATCCAAAGAACTGGGTTAAAATTCTAGATTTACAATTTACTACTTGTGTGACTCAGTCACCTAGAGCCAAAGTCTCAGTTTTCTAAGCCATAAAAAAAAAAGAATATTGCATAAAAAGATCTCTAGGGTCCCTTCTAGCTCTAAATTGTATGGTTTTATGATTCTTTGCCAGTCACTACTGATCCATACGCCTTCTTTCACATTTCTACAAAATCTTCCTGAGAAGGGTCTGTCCTTATATCAACAGCATCCTTCATAAAAACACAGAAAGGGAATAAGAAGGCTTTTATAATTTCTTTCTACATTAGAACACATCTCTGCAGTCACACAATTGGCTGTTGATTTTTTTTTAAGGCATTTGACTTGGCAGAACGAAATGCCGCCTTAAAGAGTTATCTCAAACCTGGTGTCTTTTACATCTCTGTTAAAAGCATACAGACTTCCATGACAGATGTGACCATAAAGGTCATGTTGTATAATGATCTATTTCAAACCAACATCAATGAAGGCATAAAATAGGGAGACAAATGCTCAACTAAGGTAATGTCATAGAGAACATCCTATGGGAAATTCAGAAAGAAAGATTTCCAATTGATGTCAAGGTTCCCTATTGTTCCTATGCACAGATAATATTTGGATAATTGCATCAAGTCCCAGAACACCATGAATACTCCTTAATGAAATAATTAAACACTCAAAGAATATTAACCTAGTCATCCACACTAAAGAAACAAGGGGGTAGAAAATACTTATTGTCCAAATTATGGCATGCAGTTGAATAGGCAGCCCATTAAAAGTTGCCTGTCATGTGTTTTGTGAGTATGTGTTTTTTTCTTCTTTGTATGTCTGCCTGTTCATACCTTGAGTAGAGACTGTAGATCAGATGCATACTGGTGCTAACTCAAGTGGTTGTTTGAAAGAGAATTGTTATTTTTTTTCACTGTGAGCCTTTAGGCAAATGCTGCAAAATAGGACTTGGTTTATTGTTTTGTCAATGGTCTAGATCCGTGTTGGTGAACCTATGGCATGCATGCCAGAGGGGACTGCTCTCTTCCCCCTCTCTACCTCACCTGAGGAAATTTTTTCAAATCACTGGCCCCTCTGTCCAGACGCCCAGTGGGAGTGCTTCCTCCCTCCCCTGTCTGTGGTATGGAGGTGGCTCACAAGCAGCTTGAGGGTGTAGTTTGTTCACTTGGTCTCTAAAAGGTCCACCATCATTGGTCTAAGATGAAGAAAGTAATAGAAAAAATGTTAATAATGCAAATTAAATTTAAAAGTGGGTCTGGACATAAAAATTTTTACTCCCAGAGAACCAGTTGTTGAACATTTGCCCATCACAGCCCTGGGGCAGGTGGACAATGGACTGGATCTAGGAATGAATAAATGGATCATAAGATTGTAGGATTTAAAGCTTAATAGGATTATGGAGATCACTTGAGTGATGTTGGACCTGAAGTCAGGAAGATATGAGGTCAAATCCAGCTTCCCACACTTAAGTTGTATAACCTTGGTAATTCATTTACCTTCTTTACCTCAGTTTCCTCATCTGCAAAAGGAATATAAAACAATAGTTCCTACTTTCCAGACTTCTCATGAGGATCAAATGAGATAATTGTGTAGCTCTTCACACAGTGCCTGACACATAGTAGATGATATATAAATGCTAGTTATTGTTGTTATTCTTTTCTTGTTTTGCAGATGAGAAACTTTAGACAGAGAAACTAAATGACATTTAACATAAAACCATAATAATCCTCTAACATATCAGTAATCAATTCATTATCCTACTCATTACAGTAGTGATTCTAAACCTTTTCAGTCTTCCTCAAGAATTCCACAGGACATCTCCCCCCCTTTTCCCAGATCTTTAGCTGTAGACCTCATTTCATACTTCATCCCCAAAAATTTGAGGTCATTTTCTAAGAGCTCCCTCTTCTCTTTCTCTGCTTGACTAACCTTGAAAAAGCTAACTCCACTAAGTGTCTTCTTCATTCCTTCTCCTTCTGTTCTCAAATGATCCAGACATCCTTCCCCACTATCTCCTCTTTCATTCTTGTCTTCTATGAAAAAATGTCCCTTTTCCTAATGAAGGCAAACTCCTCTACTTCTCTTTGATCCTATCCCCTCCTGTCCTCTCCAGTGGATAGCCGCCATTGTCATTCCCTTCACTCTACTTTTCAATCTAGCACTTCTTACTAGCCCTTTCCAATCTGAATACAAATATGTTCATGTCTCCCCTATCTTGAAAAAACCTTAACTTGATCTAACATTCTCATTAGATATCATTGTATATTCCTTTCAACTAAACTCCTCAAGGAAGCCAACCATACTAGATGACTTCATTCCCTCTCTTCTGATAAATATGAAAAATGATAAAGGCTGATATAATAGTATAAATTAGTATTTTAATTAAAGCCATGTTTATAGATAAAATCATTAGACCACACGCTTGTAAGCAGTCAAAACTGCCGCCTCCATTTTGTTTCCTGTCTCTACCTCCCAAATCTGCTGGCCAAGACCCTACTGGCAAAAGAGGCCACTTCCTCCTAACCCAGGAGATTTAAACCCTTCCCTGCATCAAGACGTAAGCCTTCCCCAAAACCGGAAATGGAAACCCGTTGGACCACGGGAAATGTAGTTTGATACATTTCCCAAATTTCACTTTTACACTTCTCACTATCTTCTAATCTCTGTAATATAGCTTTTGACCTCATCATTCAATCAAATCTACTCTTACAAAGTTACTAATGATCTCTTAATTGCTCAGTCTAATATCCTTTTGGGAACAGCTAGGTGGTGCAGTGGATGGGATGCTGGGCTTGGGATCTTAAAGATGAATCTTCCTGAATTCAAATCTGGTCTCATTTACTAGCTGTGTGACCCTGGGCAAGTCACTTGGACCTGTTTGCCTCAGTTTCCTCATCTATAAAATGAAGTGGAGAAGGAAATGACAAACCACTCCACTATCTCTGCCAAGAAAACCCCAAATGGGGTCACAAAAAGTCAGACCTAACTGAAAAATGGCTGAACAATAACAAAATGACCTCTCAGACTAATATCCTTTTCCTAATCATTATCCTTCCTGATCTTTGCAGCCTTTGATCCTATCAATCAGCCTCTCTTCCTTGAATATTCTCTTCTCTCTGGGGTTTTTTTTTTTTTTTTTTTTTTTTTTGTGACACTTCTCTCCTGGCTCTTCTCCTATTTGCCTGACCCTTCTTTCTCCGTGTCCTTTGTTGGATATTTATCCAAATTTTATCCACCACCCATTAAGAGTCCCCCAAGATTCTGCCCTCTTTTTTGTCCCTCCTTCCTTCTCTCTCCATCCTGTCTCATTTGGTTTTTATCATCTTCTATAGGCTGGACTCACCATGATATCATCAAACTTTACCACAGAACTCACCTAAATAGTTACAAATTATTTTATTGCTCAGTTTGAACCATTGGCATGGCAAACCTCACTAAAAGCTAATTGAAGTGGATGAATGAGCGGGGCTTTGTTCTCGCCAAAAGCTCCCTTCTCTTGGGTCCCAAGAGCCTCTTCTCTGCCCTTTACAGGGAGGTGATTAAAAAGAAGTCTGAAGTGGGACATCTATGACCTATTCTGGCCCCGAGGGAATTCCTTCTATGCTGGCTTTGGGAACCATGCCATTTATGCCTATGCTTGTCTTCAGGAAGAGATGTCCAAATCCCAAATATTTACTGTCAACCCCAAGGAAAACTCATTCAGAAACTTATCAAGAACTACAAGACCACATATAAGCAGCTCAGGGAATATGTAACTCATCCCCCTACAAACCAGGATATAGCCAATTCTGTTGTTTGAGAGAACCCTTGCTGACAATTACCCTGAAAGACTTCTTTGATTAGAACCTCTCCCCTGAAAGCTATTATCCACTCAATTGTCCAAGTAATATTACTAAAAAAGAGGTTTGATCATATTATACCTTCCTCCACCAAAAAAATTTCTCTGGTTCTAATGCCTCCATCATCCAATATAAAATCCCTTTTGATAGTGAAAACCAAGTTGGCCTCTTCCTACCCTTCCTGTCTTCATATACTTTATTATCCTCTAGGACATGATGGGCAAACTTTTTAAAGAGGGAGCCAGAGGATAGGAAATGCTCATCTGTCAGTCTGTTTCTAAGGCAACTCTTTGGAAGTTTCATTGTATTGTATCCTACTCATTGTATTCGTCAGATTAGGAATAATGTCATGTGGCCTGATAGAACATTTCAGGGTGCCACATCTGGCCCTCGGGGTGTAGTTTGCCCATCACTGCTCTAGGAGATACATAATTCAGCTACCCTGGCTTGTGCTGTATATATATGACTCTGTGGCTTTGTACTGGCTGTCCCCCATGCCTGGAACATTTTTTCTCTCTCTTCACCTCCAACTGCTGGCTTTCCTGGCATTCTTCAAGACTTTTTGACTCAAATCTCAGCATCTTCAGGAGGCCTTTTTTAGTCCTTCTACTCCAATCCCTTCTGCCTGACATTACATTCCACTTATCCCATATAGATTCCAAATAACCGTTATTTACATGCCACCACCTCCATTAGAGGCAAAGTCCCTCAGGTCAGGGACTGTGTATTCTTTTTATAGTATCCCTCACACTCAGAACAGTTTCTGGACCATAATAAGTTCTTAATATATGTTTGTTGACTGGCCGACAGACTGACTGGGTTTTAAATGACATCTCTTGAAAAAGGAATGAAACTACATGGTAGTTGGGAAATTATGCCATCTTTTCAATACCAGGCTGCTTGCTTTCATAAAGGCCCACCTTTGAACAGCACCAATCTGCCTGTGATGTTATTTGACTTTTAGTAATGGAATATCACAATTTCATAAAAATCGAAATTGCAGATGACTCAAAGAGTAAATGGAAAGATCCAGGATGACTCTCGGTTGATGTCGTTCAGCCTTTTCTGTCACATCTGATTCTTCATGTCGCCATTTGGAGTTTTCTTGGCAAAGATATCAGAGTGGTTTGCCATGTTCTTCTCCAGATTTCTTACAGAGGTGGCAAATAGGGTTAAATGACTTGCCCAGGATCACACATTTAGCAAGTGTCTGAGACCAGATTTGAACTTGGATCTTTCTGACTCTTAGCCTGGCACTCTATCTACTCTGCCATTCCCGGCTATCAGGAGGCTATAGCTTAATGCCAATGAATACTTGTGCATGAGAAATAACAGAATGACACAAATGGGAATGAATAAAATTTCCATGAAAGTTTTACTCCAGTGCCAGAAGTAGTATGGAGCTGACATGGGATTTATGAAAGTTATACCAGCAAAAGCTCCACTGAGGCTATTCCAATCAGTCTAGAAAAGGTCCAAATATAGACCTAGTGATAGCAACCATCCCTAAGAGGATTGAGTTTTCAGCCTAGTGTATACCTCAAAGTCCATCTGCTGAGTTGGATAGGAGCCAAGGTCTATGCCTGTGGTGGTACCATCCACAATGATGACATTAGAGATACTTGTAAGTATTCAGACAGTAATAGGAATGTTGTTCACTTATTTCATTGGTGTTCAATTCTTTGTGACCCCATTTGGGATTTTCTTGGCAAAGATGCTGAGGTGGCTTGCTCTTTCCTTCTTCAGCTCATTTTACAGATGAGGAAACTGAGGCAAACAGGGTTAGTGAATTGCCCAAGATCACACAACCACTAAATGTCTCAGGCAAGACATGGACTCAAGAAGATGAGTCTTCCTGACTCCAAGCCTGCCATTTTTTCTGCTGCACCACCCAGCTGCCCACAGTAACAGGGATAAAAGGACAAAGAAAATGTGAAAGAAGTCAGAGGTGTAGGGAGGGGGCAAGGAAATGATACATAAGGTGTTATAAAAACTTCTCTTTCTGTTGGAAATCTTTTCAAATGCTAGTTAGTTATATAGACGAATGGAATTTAGTTTGGTCCTCAGTGCTTTAGATGCTCCATAATCTCTCCTATGTGACTAGTCTTTCCACCAGTCCAGATTCTATGCATGTTCTTCCATAAAAGTTCCACAAAGAATTCTCCCACTGTACAAAAAGCCTTTCTTGAAGTCTTTGCATTTTCCCTAAAGGTACTGATATAATTCAAGTGAAATTCACAATAAATTCCTTAAGAAAATTCTCTGCATATATTTTTATATGAGATTATTTTTAGTAGGCTCTATTTAAGCAGAGGAACATCTAAGAGTGATAAAAGGATTAGTCAGGAAGCCTACACAGGCGTAACAGGGCAATTAGGAACACTCTCAATGGTAGGGCATCACAAGGAGTTCAGATTATAATAGCCCTTGAACTCCTTGTGGTGATCTCTATTAAAGGTGGGGTTTCTCCTAAGGAAGTAATTAAAAAAAAAAAAAAAGAACTATCTGTGCAGAGATGTTTATAGCTATTTGTTAACAGCTAAAAGTTGGGAAAAAGCTAAATACCCAGAGGTTGGAGGCTGGCTAAACAAACTCTAGGATGAATAGATAAATAAAAAGAGAGAATATGATAACAATATTGACAAGGAATTTTTTTAAAACATGAGTCCATGAATAGACCTGAGAAGGGCCATGAACTTGTTTTTTTTAATATCTCAATAAATGTGTTGTTCAGTCATTTCGGTCTTTTGACTCTTCATGATTCCATTTGGGGTTTTCTTGTGGAAGATACTAGAGTGGTTTGCCATATCTTTTTCCATCTCATTTTATAGATGAAGAAACTGAGGCAAATGAGGTTCAGTGAGTTACCCAGGGACACACAACTGAGGCCACTCAAGAAGAGTTTTCCTGACCCCAGGTCCAGCACTTCACCACCATGCTGCCCTTTGATAATTGTATTTCAGTGTGATGGATTTCATTTGTAATCCTACATATTTTATTTTATGCATTTAAAAACAATATTTTAAGAAGACATCCATAGGCTTCTCCGGGGTCTATGACACAAAAACATTAAGAATTCCTAATATATGTACTTGTATTTGTATTCCCAGAGTTTAGCACATAGTTAGTGCTGGCACATAGTTAGCATAGTGGTAGACAACAATGTGTGCCTGACACATAGTTAGCATGGTGGTAGACAACAATGCATGTTGACCACTTTCTCAGTGTTGTACAAGTAGCAAGTAGTAGAAGTCAAACTATGCAGAAATAGGTTTTGTGAGTACAGGATTATTGAAGATAATATTTTGCCCATTTCAAAAATGACTTCATAGCATTTGAAATGGGTTTTGTTTTTCTTGACTTCTCAATGGAGTGGCAAGAAAATGGGGGCGCCTCAATGGAACAGGGGAAGATGGAAGGAAGAAATCTGGAACTGAAAACAGAATGAAATAAAAAATTTTAAAATGATGCTGTAGTTCAATAAACTAAAGTCTGAGGGCTCTTTTCCTAGTACCACTTCTTGACTTCATGGTCAGCATTTTGTCCACTCTACCACCCTGCTGCCTGCAGTCAGAAAAACCTGCTTTTACTTTCATATGAAACTCTTCCAGCTATGTAATCCTAGGCAAGTCATTTATCTGCCTCAGTTTCTTCAACTATAAAATATCATTAATAGTGTTTGCCTCCCAGGATTGTTATAAGGATCAAATAAGCAAAGATTTACAAAGCATAGCTCAGTTCCTGGCACAAAGCAAGCACTTCATAAAGCTTATTTCCTTATTTCATTCCTTCTCTTCTGCCTTACATTTATATAATCTATATATCATAAAGTGCTTTCCTCCCAATGTTCCCTGGGAGGTAAGTATAAATATTAAAATCACTGTTATACAGATGAGGACATTGAGGCTAACAATTATCAGAAGTCAGGACTCACATCCTGACCACCTGATTAAATGTCCAGGGTTTTCTCCACCATTCCATACCACCAAAGATGGTGATGCTTTTACTATTTAACAATAGTCATAAATGATTATAATACTGTCTCTTATTTGTATAACTCAATGTTAAAAGCACATTATTTCATTGAAGTCTTACTGAAAAAAAAAATCTTGTGAAACAGGCAGAGTAGATTTTATTATCATCATTTAAAAATGAGAAAATGGAATGACAGAGAGGTCCAAATTCTAGATAGAAGGTGGCAGAATCCAAATCTTCTATTTCTTAGTCTAGGGCTCTTTCCACTAAACAACTACTTGTGACCCTTAAATTGTGTCTGAAAAAAATTAAATTGCACGTGGTTCTTTTAGCTGGCATATTTGCTCAGGAACTGAAACACTGACAGAAGCTGAAACATTCAAGTGTCAGTGAGAATGCCCAGGCAATTAACTTAAGATATTGAGGTTTTTTAAATGAGTGGGCAAAGATCATCTATAGCCTGACTTCTTGCAAGGCTCATGTGCAAGAATTAAATCCACATGCAATGCTTCCTGGCAAAGGCAGAATACTCTCTGAAGCAAAACTAGGATTTTTAAAATAGGATATTCTATTATACAGGGAAACCAAAAGTTTTCTGTACAAATGCATATCTCTGGGGTAACAAGGTGGATAAATGGATAGGGAGTCATGCCTAAAGATGGGAAGTCCTGGGTTCAAATTTGAGTTCAGATGTTTCCTAGCTGTGTGACCCTGGCCAAGTCACTTAACCTCAATTGCATAGCCCTTACTGCTTTTCTGCCTTGGAACTGATACTTGTATTGATTCTAAAACAGAAAATAAAGATTTTTTTTTTAAAAGCAACATAAATATTCTCTGAACTGATATTAGGCTTCACTGGAAAGAAAATATGAGCATCACATCATTCTTTATACAAATGGCTATTTTAGGAAGACATTAAAGACACAAATCAAGGTTAACTCTCACCAGTATTCAGAGTACAAAGAAAATACTGCCCATGGTCCCCAGTCAATCACTCAACAAACATTTAAGTAACTACTATGTGTTAGGTGCTATGTTAGGTGTTGGGGATACGAAGATTAAAAATGAAAAATACCCAACCCTTGAAAAATCTGTATTTTTACCAGGAGAAAGAAGACAGCACAAGAAAGAAGTCCATAATGCGTGTCAATGATAGGATACACCAATACATATTTATTGATCCATATAACACAAGTAACTCCTTCCCAACCAGAAATGTTTTAGCTAATTTATTATAAAATAACAACTGTTATAAAATCATGATGTAAGAGAAACATTACCAACTTCCCGATCTGAATTTCAGCAGGATGTTGCTCATCCAGAGCAGGACCTTTTATTCAGATTTGAAAATATCATGAAATAAATAGTTTTTATTCAACTCACTTAACAGATAAGAAACCTAAAGTGAACCATTTAAATAAATTTGCCAAGAACACTCGATTATGCTGGGGTTATACTGGATAAATATATGGATGGGTCATCTTAGCATCTTTTCCTCAGTCAAATCAGTCAGATTCTCTTGGATTGTAGAGTTTGGAAACTAAGGACAAAGTGTCATGGATTCTCAACTCTGATGAGCAATCAATCGGTAACCACTTATTCAGAGCCTACTAACTACCACGTACTATTTTAGGTGGTGGGGACAGACACAAAGGCAAAAATGAAATAGCCCCTGTGCTTAAGGACTTTCCATTCAAACTGAGAAGCAGGTAGATAGTCTGTACATGCTGCATTCCTACTCATGGGGAAAAAAAGGGAGTCTGCTTCTAGGGAGACATGATGATGTGTAATGGAAGTGTTGGAGACATTTGAAACATATTCAAATTTTCTACAGTTAGTTCTGTTTAACTATTCATGTGAAGGAGGAATTTCTTTCATTTCCCTCCTGGGTCTGTTCCTTCCTTTCTTAGACTTAGCCACCGTACTTACGCTGCTATCTTACCCAGGAACTTCCCTTAGCACCTGGGGCCTTGTTGGCCTGGAACATCAAATGTCCCCTATGTTTTTCTCAACATAGAATATCTCTCCACCAGACTGTCTCCTATTCTCCTCCCATTAACTCTCACACATGACGTCTCAGGAGTTAACCACGATTTTCTAATTTTTCTGGGGCTCCCAGGGGGCAGTGCCTGGGAAATTGCTCTACTGTCTCTCAATATTCTTGGCTATCTTGCTCCATTTTTCTGGCTGATGTTCTGCCCTCATGATTAAATTTATCCAATGATTTCCCTCACTTCTTCCCTTCCAGCTAAAGGTCAAACTCCTGCCAGATTCCTGTAGTCATAAAGGGGGAAAGGATTAATTCCCTTATCACACGTGTATTATCACTCAAATCCTATTTCCATATTATTCATTTTTGTAATAGACTGATCTTTTAAAAACAAAGCCCCAAATCATATGCCCATATAAACAAGTGATAAATCACGTTTTCTACTCCCACACTTCTTTCTCTAGATGTGGGTAGTGTTCTTTCTCATAAGTCCCTCAGAATTGTCCCGTATCATTGTGTTGCTTTTTAAGAGAAAAGTCAGTTATGTTTGATCATCACACCATGTTTCATTTACTGTGTATAATGTTCTCCTGGTTCTCCTTTTTTCACTCTGCATCAGTTCATGTAGGTCTTTCCAGTTCTTATAGAAATCAAGTAGTTCATCATTCTTTACAGTACAATACCATCACCATCATATACCACAATTTGTTCAGCCATTCCCCAATCAAGGGACACACCCTCATTTCCCAATTTTTTGCCACCACAAAAATCATAATTATAAATATTTTTGTACAAATAGACCCTTTCTCTCTCTTTTTTAAATCTCTTTGGGATACAAAATCAGTAGTGATATTGCTAGATCAAAAGATTTACATTCTTTTAAAGCCCTTTGGGAATAATTCTAAATTTCCTTCCAGAATGGCTATATTAAACAATTCCACCAGCAATGCATTAGTGTACCAGTTTTGCCACATCCCCTCCAATATTTATTATTTTCCTTCATTCTGCTAGGTAGAGTTGTTTTGATTTGCCTTTCTCTAATCAGGAGGGATTTAGAACACTTTTTCATATTGTGAGGGAGTGAAAGGAAGGTAGATAGGAAGGAAGGAGGAAGGATGGATGGGAGAAAGGAGAGAGAAAGGTAGAGGAAGGGAAAGGAAGGTCCCAGCAGGGGGAAATTGACCAGAGCCCTTTAGGGGTTCAAATAAAAGATCAGGTAGCAACTTAGGGTTTAGAATAGCTAGGTTTTATTTAAATTAGAAAAAGGAAGGTCTAGGGAAAAGTAGGAGGTAAATAGAAGGGAAAAAAGGTCCCGAGAGAGAGACTAGCCAAGAGCTCTGCAGGGTCCAGGGTAGAGGGCATCAGCCAGCCTCCCAGCTCGAGAGAGCCAAAAGGCACCAAAACTCTCTTTCTTATACTTTTTCTGACACCTCCCACAAAGAAAGTAGGAAGTGTTGGGGGAAGTTATAACAGGGAGCCCTGGGAGACATAGAGTAATTTTAAATGACACAATATGATTATTGATAGTTTTGATTTCTTCATCTGAAAACTGCCTGTTCCTATCCCTTGACCATTTGTCAATTGAGGAATTATTTGATTTATTATAAACTTGACTTAGTTCTTTGCATATTTGAGAAATTAGATCTTTGTCAGAAATTTTCATTATAAAAATTATTTCCCAGTTTATTGCTTCCCTTCTAATTTTGGTTGCATTGGTTTTGTTTGTAAAAACCTTTTTAATTTAATATAATCAAAATTAGTCATTTTACATCTTGTGGTGTTTTCTGTCTCTTGCTTGGTCTTAAATTCTTTCCTTCCCCATAGACTTGACAGGTATACTATACCTTGTTCATCTAATTTCCTTATAATATCACTCTTTATGTTTAAATCATATATCCATTTTGGAACTTATCATAGGGTGTAAGATACTGATCTAAACATAATTTTTGCTATACTGTTTTCCCAATTTTTCCCAGCAGATTTTGTCAAGTAGTGGGTTCTTTTCCCCAAAATTGGGATATTTAGTTAACTTTTTAAAAATAATTTTTCTTTTTCCAGATAACATGTTGATGTAATTTTTAGTAATTGTTTTCTGACATTTGGTGATCTATGTTCTCTGACTCCCTCAAATGGTAGCTAGTATGATATGGGTTGTACATGTGTTATCATACAATACATATTTTCATGTTTATCATGTTGTGAAAAAGGACACATCACTTATGCTAGAGAAAAATTCATGGTGGAAATAAAATGAAGAATGGCATGTATGCTTCAATTTGCATTCAGACTCTGTCAGTTCTTTCTATTGCATTGGATAGCCTTTTTCCTATGAGTTCTTTGTAGTTCTGCTGGATCTTTGCTTTGCTGATAATAGTTAAATCATTCACAGTTGATCACTAAACAGTATTGCACAATGTTCTCCTGGTTCTGCTCTTTAAACTTTGTATCATTTTATATGTCTTTCCAGGTTTTTTTTTTTTGTTTCATCTTGTCATTATTTATGGCACAATAATATTCCATTATAATTATTTGCCACAATTTGTTCAGCCATTTCCCAAATGACAAATATCCCTTCAATTTCTTTGCCACCATAAAAAGAGCTACTACAAATATTTTGGTACCAGTTGATCCTTTTCCCTTATTTTTGCTCTCTTTGTTTTTGCTTAACTTTTGAAGAAATTAACAAAGCAAAGTTCTTTAGAACTGATAGGTTATGATCATGCTGATGATACATTAGCTTATTTAGTAATCTGCTTCCTACATGAGTCATTCCAGAAGAGAAAAGACATGAAGCACATCAAGTAGGTGAACAGATGGCATTCTTGTTTTATGCAGAAGAAATCAGGGTGAGCAGGGCAGCAAGTTGAAAAAAAAAACATCTTCTCAACCATCCCCCCACTTTCTCTCTCCATCTCTGTTCTTTCTCTTCAGCCTCTCCCTTGGCCCCTCACCTTATTCACTCCTGTTTCCATCTTCATTACCATGAAAAGATGGCTCAGGTCTGAGAGATGGGAGATGATGCTCAATCCTCGGGCCCTTTTGTGTATTTTGTTAGGTCTCTTGACTCCCAAAATAAAATCAAGAAATGCAGACAGCCTGAGAGTGACTGTGAGACACTGCACAAAGAGCCGGGGGCATTTGCTGACCTTCCTTTCTCTGAGGCTGGTCGAGTCTCAGCCTTCACTCTGGGGAAGGAGACAGAACTCTCTAAAAAAATATTTGGATATTATTATGTGTCTGAGGAATGAAAACTGTGAATGGCTTGCTGAGCTAGAATGAAGAGAAAACTAAAAGAATTTTATAAAAATGCCTAGAGAATTTGTTAAGTGCCAGTGCGCTAATTGCTGTATGATAGCCTAGCAGTCATTATTATGCATGTGTGTGCATACCTATTGTCCTATGGTCCTTTTGTTCTCCCATTTTGTGTACAGACCATATGGCTTTACAGTAAAGGCAATGTGGTATATTATAAAAAGCCCTGAAATGAGAGCCCAGTGCCTCTCTCAGAATTGGTACTTAATAAATGTTTATTGAATAAATTAATAAATGAAAGACTCAACAGATCTCAGTTCTAGTCTTAGCTCTAATAATAGCTAATGATGGGACATTGGATGATTCTTGTTGTATGAACGTGGGACCATGGATTTAGATCTGTAAATGTACCATGGAACTCATTATCCAACCAGATCATTTTGATAAGGTGATGAAGAATAGATGAATAGAATAGAAGAAAGTAGATGAAGAAACTGAGGACCAGAGAGGTTGAAAAAGTTGCTCTAGGCTATTGTTGTCTTCATCCTTTATTTTCAAAGAGAACCAATGACATCGCAGGGTGATGTCTTGAATTGCACATGAATTTGGATTTAAGTGAGGCAGTGCTGCACAAAGTCCTCAGCCTCATTCTCTTTTCCAGGGTCGTCATTGTCCAGTGGCAAGACAAAAATCAGGGCAAATGGCAGTGACCCCAGATGCAGAGGATGACCTTGGCTTCTTTGATGTCTGACCCAACCCTAAGTGCTCCACAGCACATGCTTTAACCACCTTTGTGACTGTTGGAACAAATTGTTCTTCTCCACCCATTCCACTGGGGGAAGTCTTCACATGTCTGCAGTAGACATCTCCCTAATTGACCACTGGGTTTGAGGTCTGTTGGTTTTGTTCAACCTGATTTAGCCTGCCTGCTGAGATCAGACTGACTTCTTAGCATGCTACAGTTTCTTGGAGCCATAGATGAGAGCTGGGTGACAGATGGACACCAATCCTCCCTGCACACCCAATACTCCAATACACTAGAAAGGTTGAGAGAGTTACCCAAGGTCACACAGATAGTAAATGGCAGAAAGAAGACTTGAACCCATTTCCCCAAGTGCAAAGCCAGTAGTTTCTCCAACCTACCACTCTGTCTACTCTTTTTGTAACTTAGTTTCCACATATGGTAACCGATAACAGATAATTGCATGGTACAATTGAAAGAATAGTGCATTTAGAATCAGAGAACATGGTTCCAAATCCCTGCTCAATCACATACAATTTGAGCAACACACTGAACCATCCTGTCATCTCCTACAATTGTTTACATGAGAGGAATAAGCACAGGCCATGGCCTTTTGGAACACTGAAAGGCAAGGTCCCAATGCAAAGAACAGGTGGACAGAAAGAGAATGTCAATCAAACTGACAGCTTAAATAAAAGGGATGAATATTTACACACACACACACACACACACACACACACACACACACACCACATTAAAGAATGGTTCAGTTCATACTGCATGGACTTTTGTTTTTAAGAGGCAGAGATTTTCCAACTAAAAGTAGGAAGGAGCACAAAGAAGTAGTCAAGTGGGTGAAAAAAGTAAAATTATAGGTAAAAGTAGAGAAAAGAGAATGAATTAAACAACATACTATAAGAGGAATTATAGTGTAGGCAACTTGGAGTCCCTAAAGGGAATTCATTCGACTTAGCAAACAAGCATTTATTAAGTTCTTACCTATGCTAGGTACTCTGCTCAATACCGGGGATACAGAAACAGAAACAAAACAGTCCCTAACTTCAAGGAACTTCCATTCTATTGAGAGGGAATAAGACATCTCCTACAATGTCATTTCATCCAACATCATGATTTTGTGGAACTAATTAGTAACATTAGGAATCTACTCATTTAAACTAGTGGTAGCTTAGTAGATTAATAGTCAAAAAGTCCATTCAGATAAGCAATGGAATGATATCTATAAATCTCTATTATGATTAAGTCACCTAATGTGCCCGAGTTCTTATTGGTTAGGCCATAATATTTATGTTTTTATTTTTTCCCTAAAACCATAAGTTGGAGGCCAATTAAAAAAAAGGAAAGAAAACTTTGCACATGGCCATTCTTAGAAGAATTTCTGGTGTTCTATGTTATGAAATAGTCATACAGATATTTTAAATATTAAATTTCCTACTATATTAAGTATGAAGCAGATCGTTAAACAAATAGCTAAAAAAACTCAACAATGCCAAACAACAATGCTAAAATATAAATGTGATTTACTCTGAGAAAAGACCAGATCATGAAAACTCTTTTTAAATCTTTTGCAAATATATAATGGTTTAGCGATCCTGAAAAAATGTGCATATTTAATTAGGTAGATTTATCCATGAATAAAAATATCTATGTGGAATTTGACTCCTTGCAAAAATTTAATATTAGTTACATCTATAAAGTCCTTAAGATTTTTCTCCCTAGTTCTCTCCTAGTGATCTGAGACAACACCAGGGCAAGAACAAAGATAATTTTTTTTTACATCACAATCATTTCTTTGTTTGTTTGCTTGTTTAAACCCTTATCTTCTGTCTTAGAATCAATACAATATATTGGTTCTAAGGCAGAAGAGTGGTAAGGGCTAGGCAATGGGGGTTAAATGACTTGCCCAAGGTCATACAATCAAGAAGTGTCTGAAGTCAGATTCAAACCCAGGACCTCTTGTCTCTAGGCCTGGTTCTCAATCCTCTGAGCCACCCACCTGCCCCCAATTTTTCTTTTTAATATTTTAGATCACAAACTTTATAGATGAATTCCATGTTTTGGAATAAATTCAACCCAAATCAATTCAACCAACATTTATATCCAAAGATCCTCTATATCTCAGTTAAAAAAATGGTAAAAATTGAATTGCCTGTGAAGTGAGAAGTATTCATGGGAATGGAAAAGAAAAATGTTCCCTGGATAAATGATTATAATCAGAGGGCTGTGGAGTATGTACACACAATGTGCTATTTTCTTAGGCGATTACTTTCTGTCTTAGAAATAATACTATGTGTTGGTTCTAAGGCAGAAAAGGGGTCTAGGTTATGGGGGTTAAGTGATTTGCCTACCTATGAAGTATCTGAGGTCATATTTGAACCCAGGACCTTCTGTGTCCAAACCTGGTTTTCTATCCACTGAACCACCTAGCTGCTCCCTGCCATGTACAGTTAAGGGGTTTTCATTTTTAAAGCATCAACTATTATCTAGAACTGTGTTGGAAAACCTATGGCACACAAGCCAGAGGAAGCTGCTGCTCTCATGCTCCCACTTGCACCCGAGGACATTTCTCTCATCACTTGCTCCTCTGCCCAGGAGCCCAGTGAGAGGGAGTACTTCCTTCCTTCCATGTCTGGGGCAAGGGGGACTCACATGCAAAGTGCAAGTTGCAGTTTCGACACTCAGTCTCTAAAAGGTTAGCCATCACTGATCTAGAATATCCAAACTTAATTGGTCTATCCAAAAGAAAAACAAACAAAAGGAAACACTTCATTAAATTATATTCATCAAATATATATCAAGCACCTATGATAAACATAAGTGTTTTGTTGTTCAGTTGTATCCAACTCTTTGTGACCACATTTGGGTTTTCTTGTCAGAGATACTGAAGGGATTTGCCATTTCTTTCTCCAGCTCACTTGTTCAAATGAGGACCTAAGGTAAACAGGGTTACATGACTTAAATCTTCCTGATTTCAAGCCCAGAGCACTAATCACTATGCTACCTAGCTGCCCAATAAATGCTTATTGACTAAAATCCTAAGGAAATGGTTGGGATAGTAAAAACATTACCTTTTCTTCTTTCCCTACAAAAATCTCAACATTCTAATAAGAAACTAAGTAATTTAAGGACCTAGGCACAGAATACACTAAAGGCTAGACAACTATGACTTTGTACCATGTGTTTAGTGACAGAAGTATCCCTGATAATATTTGAGTCCTTTACTATCTCTGGGATATTCCTATTTCTGAAAACATAGGACCTTGGTAAGTATGGGGAAGAGTTTACCATCTACTAGAGTAGAAAAGATATCTATGTAGAAAAATATAAAGACCCGAGAAACCTAAGAATTGCCATCATATTTACATGTAGTTTCACTGAGATCAGACAAAATTAATGCAGTGAAATGGTGACAAACAAATCAGAAAAGGATGCCAGCCTCCTTCTAAATACTGAAGGTGATATGGTAACTCCTCCAACAATCAATGAAAGAAAAAATAGGATCCCAAAAGCATCCTCCTATCTCTCTTTCCATTCTTCCTACCTTAACTCCACCACCAAGAAAACTCTGAGAGGTAATGTTCCTTTTAGGATTTAATTCTGTCTAGTGCATTGGGCATCTGGTTAACATTCTCAGACCACATAGGGCCATAAATTCACCAGCAATAGCCATATTCCTTTCTATATTCATTAGTCCCACTTTTCTACCCAGGAGATAGGAATGTGCAAGAGGGAACCAAGATGAAATGTAAGTAGGAAGAAAAGAGATAAGAGGAAGAGAAAGCAAGAGTTTCTTGTGACCTCTAAAACTGCCATCACAAGGTCCTCATAAGTACCGGCTATGCATAAACAAAATACTTGCCTGTGTCCTTTTGCACATGTATAGATATAGTTATATACATTTAAAATAGCATATGCAATATAATATAGTAAATAGTATATTTATAGTAGATATATAGTACATATACTATATATATACTACATATAATATAGTAAATAGTATGATTACTATCATATATGTAATATATTAGGTATATAATTATATTTTAATACATGATTGTACATTATAATATTATTATTATAGCAATATGTAATTTTATTTATAATAAATAATAAATATATTATATAATTTATAGTGTATGTATATATAACTAAATATATAATTAAATAGTTGTACAATAACTAGATATAATATGAAATATATAATATGAAACTTATAATAACATAGATATGTTATTACCCTCATTTTAGACAATAGTGACAGTAGCAAGATGACCAGAGTGCTAGGCTGAGGAAAGAGCTGATGAAGCAGAAACTCAGAAAACAAGAGCAACAGTGTCATGGAGAGGAAAAGACAAGTACGTATAGATTCCTCTTATTTTTTTTCTGATCAAAGAGAATGTTCTTCAGACTGGGAAGAATAGAACAAAAATGACTAAGAGGACATCAAAACCTAGGATTAATAAGGAGATAGAGAGCTTACAATGCTTTCAATGAGTTCAAAGTCACCAAAATGAAATGAATTCTGTCCTAGAGTACTGAAGAACTGAGACAAGTGATTGCTGAACCACTTTCGGTGATTTTTGAGGAACTGAGGCGAATGGGAAAGGTGCTGCAAGCCTAGACAGATGCAAGCATCCCTACTTTCAAAACTAGGAAGCAAATATATTCTACAAATCAGAAGCCAGTGAGTTTGTCTTCAATTCCTAATAAAATCCTAGGATGGATCAGAAGGAATGGAACGTAACTATTTTACAAAGGGAATCAGTGATCGCTAAAGGCCTGTGTGGGTACATGAAGAACTAGTCATACTCAGTCTTGACTTTACACAAGAGATAAGGAAATATACCTCCTTCCTAGTCAAAGAGGTGAGGAATTACCAGTGTACAATGTTGTATATAAACTGTCAGTCACTGAATCTGTTAGTGTTTTGTTTTGTTTAGAAAAATGTGTTAAATTCAGAAATGATTGATATAAAAATGAAAGGAATCAACAAAACTTATTATTTAAAAACAAAGGGAAAAGTTTTTTTAAACTGAACATCATTCTAAATGAACCTGTTTTTGACAATATAGTTTGGTTGATAAAATAGGAAATACTACAAGCATCAAATCCTTGGATTTCAAGTACCATATTTAGCAAAATCTTTTACAATATCTTCACGGATGAGATGAGTAGAAAGACACAAGCTATGTGAAAGTATGGTTTATTGGCTTCAAAACTGGTTAAATGACTAGACCCAAGTAATATTAATTAATACAATTTTGACTCAGAAGGAGGCCTCTATTGCAGTGCTGTAGTGTTCTACATTGGGTCCTGTGCAGAGGGAATTTCATCCCCTCCCCCCTCCTTGATTGCTGACCTGGTCCATCCCATTCTCTACCTGATAAAAGGGTTTGCATGGAGCCCACCTAGGTTTTTGGGGGGCTCAAGAGTTCCAGGAGCAAGCCAAGAGAATGGACGGAGAATCAAGCAAGGCTGAGCTACGCATGGTCAGACAGACTTAGAGTAAGAAATTTTAAATCTATGCTTATCTATCTTTCTATTTCAAGAGATTATTAATAAACTTTATAGAAAATAAGAATGTGGTAGATATTAATTTTAAACCTAACAGTCCACCTCTGGTTAGAATTATTATCAATGGCTTATTTGAAGACATATAAAGAATACTTGTCAAAATTGCAGATCATACAAAGAGAAGTGAGATAACAAGAATGCTGCATCATAGAATTGGGATCCCAAAAGATCTCACTAGCTTGGAATAATGGGCTAAATTTAATACAGTTAAATGTTATGGGTATAATTATAAATCTTTACTTAAGAAAAAAATCATCTGCCCAAGCATAACAGAGAAAAGAGGTTGCTAGTATTATAAATAAAATAGGGACTCTTTGATACTACTATGCTTCTAGGGGATATTGGTTAGGGAAGCTGTGTCTTTGTATTCCTCTAGGTAGCTGGTGACTGAGAAAACCCACTCAGTCACCTTTGCTGGATGATATAATTACTGCCCTTTTCTAAATAACAGTGCCCAGGCAGGACCCTTAATGGTCAGGTGGATGGGTAACCCTTTCAGGTCCCACCTGGGGTTGGATTGATTATTAATATTAGGCTCTATTAGCCTTGGATCACGTTGTTCATCTGACTGCATTGCTCCCTCCCCAAGGGTTGTGATGTAATGACCACTCAGGAAGGTACTTAATAAACTTTATCTATTGATCTTAAATAGGGAAAGGAATAATCAGGAACGGATTGGGGATAGGAGACCCTGTCAAGCTAATATCTCTAATCAATAATCCCTCAGGACTGTAGGTTGATGTTTCAATAAAGCTGGAGCTAGTGTTTCACCCTCTTCTGGCTCAGCTTGGCCACCGCCAAACCAGAGAGGGCAATCTGCTCAATTGGTATAGATATCAATGATCTCTCTCAGCTTCTTTATTATCAATTTGTGGTATGTCGGCCTGACAGCCTTCAGGAAATAACCACCCTTCACCTCCCTCTTCTTCGTCACCTCCCTTCCTCCCTTCACCTCCCGGGACCAGATACCTAATAGCTAATGATGATTCAAATGCCTAAAAATCTAGGGAGATTCAGAGAGGATTGATGACCCACGGACAGAGACCCACAGATCACTGCTCCAAGATCAATGGTCAAAGCCCAAAGCCCAAAGACCCTTCCCAGATGACTGTCAGGGGTATTTATATCCTCAGGCCAACTGCCTTTGCTCCTGTCCTCAAGGCATCCAGGAACATTCCGATGTCTCCAACTGCCTCCCTTGTCAATCAAGGTGAAACTAACAATCCTCAGAGTTTGAATATAACACAAGAAATCAGTCCACTTGAGAAAGACTTAGATTTTAGGAGATTGTATACTACATATGAACCAACTGAGTGATGACTTCCAAAATATCAATCAGTGTACATTAATAAAAATACAGTACAGAATAAGAATAAGAAAAGAAAAAATCTTCCACTGGACTCTGTCCTCATTGGACCAATTTGAAGTACTTTACTTAATTGAAAGCACCACATTTTAGAGACATTGATAATAAATAACTTGAGCATATACAGAGTGGGATGATGAGAAAATAACATTCATTCAATGGGGGTTCAGTTAAAGCTAACTAGTCTAATAGAGATGTGACTAGGATACCTCTATATGCTCTGAAGACCACACAGCTTATTACATAAATAATGCTCATTGCATCAAGCATGCTCATAAGGACTAGACTCTGATAGGCCAATTCCCAATTCCCTGTTCATCTAAGTCAAAAGAAGCAAAGATAAGAAGAATGGATTCATTGTCTCTGAATCTTTGAAAGGTCATTATATAAAAGGTCATTATATAAAATTAGGTTTATACTTGTTATGTTTGACTCCAAAGGATAGAAATAGACTAATGGGTTAACAAGTTAACAGGAAAAAGATTTCAGCTCAAGATAGAGAAGAAATTCCTACAAATATAGCTATCCTGAGATAGAACAGAATGCCTTGAAAGTTAGTGACTTCTCTGTCAACAGAAACATTCAAACTGAGGTCAAAGAAATACTTAACAGGGATGTTGTGCTGGATATTTATACTTTAGGTAGAACTGTGAAGAAAACCACAAATGGGGTCAATAAGAGTTAGACGGGACTGAAAAATGACTGAACAACAAAATTAAAATGAAAGTTCCTTGAGGGCAGGGACAATGCACCTCTGGTGCTTAGCATAGTGCCTGACACATAGTGAGTACTTCATAAATTCTTTGTCTTTTATTTATCTTTGTATAATGGTGAGGAGACTTCAAGAATGTTGTATGTGACGGTGTCAGACAGTAGCTTTGTTAATTTTGCTTCTTTTCTTTGTCACCATCTAAGGTTCAGTTCAGTGTGAAGCAGGAAGAGAATATCATTAGCTCTTTGATTCTAGATTGCTTATTTTTGCCTTTGCAACTTCTTTGTCTACTGTATCTGGGTCAAAGTAAATAATTAATACTTGCAGTCTGAACTGAGAATAGAGAGATAACTAGAGTATAAGAACAAAAAGCAATAAAACTTTTCAAAAGGAAAAGGAAAAAAATAATTCAACTGCCCAGTGTTTTTCACTGTGTACCCAATAGTCAATCCTCTGAAAACTACAAGAATCTTTGACTAAGTTTAGGCAAGTGACTTGGCTGATGGTCCTCTGTAGAAAGGACTCAGCCCTAACTGCTAACTCACCATATGCTGTTTACTCTTTAAAGACTTCAAAACAGAACTGAAACCCAATGTCCCTATTAGTGAGCAAAGAATCAATAATAATGAATGGTGTTATAAAAGGAAAAGACAAAATCAACTGAGTTTTTAAAAATCCATTTGTTGAAGTTGTACATGAAAGATAAAAGCAGGAAATGAAGGGAGGAAGGAAGGAAGGAAGGAAGGAAGGAAGGAAGGAAGGAAGGAAGGAAGGAAGGAAGGAAGGGAAGGAAGGGAAGGAAAGAGAAGAAAAGAAAAGGGAAGGGAAGGCAAGGACTAAAAGAAGGAACAAGCTAATGAACAAACAAAGGAAGAACCTAACAGGCAATATTTGCACCAAATATCTGACGGGCTTGCTGTGAGAATCAAAGAATGAAGTGCTTATTTTTTAAAGGTATAGTACCATAAAATGTCCATTCTTGTTGCTGTTGTCGCATTTCAATACTATGAGTAAAAAATTCTCCTTTTCCCCTTGTTTATTATTTGACATGCAAAAGACATAGCATGTATCTGTTTGGGAAACAAGTCTGGATTTAACATAGAGCCAGGAAAACTTCAAAATTCCTATCTGAGACAAGGAATAGAAACCAAAATTGAACCAAGAATAAGAAAATCTAAAGAAAGATACTGAGTTGTACCACAATTAAGTTGACATTCTTCATCATACTTACGGTGTACTATAGGACTCCAACTGGTGTTTGTTCCAAATAACATGTGTCTAGCTAAAACAGTATTAAAGGATCATTAAAAGTGGTTTTGTCCTTTATGAAGATCTGTGCATAACTTCACATTGTGTTATGGGTATTAATGGCACATTGAATATTATATAAAACATAAATTGCAACTGCCTTGTGTGGTAGATAGTTTACAAAAGTATTATCCTGAACACATGCTATCTGATTTACTAACTTATTATCCATTAAAAAAATCCCTGGGTAAATAAATGTGTAACTAAAAGAATTGTTACTCTGCATAATCAGATGAATAGCTACAAACAGGGAAGATTGCTGTCATTATGTTGTATATTGTGCTAAACAGATGCACATGATTTTTTTCAAATCATGTGCTATATCAAACCGCTTCCTTCCGTCTGGGCTTTGCTTTTTATCAATAAGATGCTTCACATTCCAAATCAATCGTGGTTCATGGAGACCATTCCTCTCTTCCTCCTCCTCCCTCTCCCACCCAGTCCCCCAACTCTTCAGAATATTCATCTCACCATGAAGTGGCATTATTAGGGAATTGTGGTTCTCAAAAGCATCTGGCCAGCTTCAAATATGAAGAAGGCTTGAACATCCTAGGCAGAACCCGAGTACCAGAAGGCAAAAGCATTGGATTTGACTTCAGTGGACTAGGTTCAAACTGTGGTTTTTCTTGGGGTAAATCATTTTACTTCAGTGTGCCATTGTTTTCTCCCATCAACACCCCCCCCCATACACACACACACACACACACACACACCCTGCACTGCTCCCAGGAGGATCAGACTTGGTCTTCTAAGGTTTCTTCCTATACTAAAATATGAAGAGTATTCATATGGAAAGCTACCATCATAGACTTCAAGCTGGAAGGGATTGTAGATGTCATTTAGTCTAAGCCCTTCATTTTGCAGATGCAGATACAGACAAATACAGAGAAGGGAAATCGCAACGAAAAATGATGTTATATAGCCACCATTAGGAAAATAGGAAATCCTTAAGTAGGATAGGATTTTAAATCTGGAGGGCATCTCACAGGTCATCTAAACTCAGAATTATAGGTTTTGGAGTTAGATGGGTCCTTAGAGATCACATAGGCTATCATGCTTCATTTTACAGAGAAAAAAAAACTGAAATCAGTTCTGAAAAGAACAGGTTCAATCAATACTTATGATGACACAGTGGAGAAAGAGCTGAACCTGGAGTTGGGAAGACCTGAGTTCAAATCCAGTCTCAGATACTTATTGATTGTGTTGCCCTAGGCAAGTCACTTAACCCTGTTTACCTCAGTTTCTTCATCTGTAAAATGAGCTAGAGAAAGAAATGGCAAACCGCTTCAGGATCTTTGCCAAGGAAACCTCAAATGAGATTATGAAGAGTTGGACAAGACTGAAAACAACTGAACAACATTAATTGATAAAGTGCCTTTCCTGAGTTTAAACAGGAAATAAGAAGTAGAATCAGGATGTGAATCCAGATCTTCTTATGCCACATAAAGGTAATTATCAATGTTTGTTGACTGACTGACTGACTGATTCCAAATCCAAAGACTTTTATACCATACTATGCTATATGCTATAGTTGGTAAGAGGTTTGTTTTGTTTTGTCCACAATTTCTCACTTAGTATCTGTGACCAATAGGGGCACACATTTATGCTTTTTCTAGAAGGTTTACAAATTTAGGCTATTGCAAAGGAACAAAGAAATTATCTTTTCTAGAGATAAAAGACATAACCTTAGACTTATTACTACCATACTGTATACTTAACCTAGAGACTGGCAAACTTTCAAAAGGGTCTGACCAGATTTCATGGATTCATTCAGTCCTATCTGATTAATGGAGTCTATTGGTTTTGTTCTTTTATTTTATACAGTCTTAGGGGAAGAGGAGTGCTGGGGAAGGATATTCAAGAGTCCTTTATTAAAATGCAAATGTCCCTAAGAGGGACCTTACTTTTAAGTCTTTATCAGCCGAAACTTTAGTTAACATTTTAAGAAGGATTAATTAAAATGGGGGAAGAGTAGGAAGGAAGGAGGATATGCTTGGAGAAAGGAAAGGCATTTGGATAAATTCCTTTATCTACCTGGTTTCTTTATCTGTATTGCTAGAGCTATCAATGAAAGGATTGAACTAGTTAAGCTCTGAAATGTATAGTTCTATGATAGGCAATATGGGAAGGCAATGAGGACTAATAACAATGGCTCTTTTGTAGATTTTTCTCTACAGTCCTAGTCTATTGAGCACCAAGGCACTGACAATTCATCTGGAAAACTGTCTTTGGTGATTGTTCCTTAGGTTTATAATTAAATTATTCATAAAGAGCGGAGGTGTTAAGTGGAAGAGGTCAAGGGTTGATCAAAGACCCCAGATCAATTGAGTTGTCCCATCTGGTCTATGGAATCAAGTGTTAGAATCTGAGTTGATCATTTAAAGTTTGTAAGGGGCTTAAACTTTGATATATTTGCAGTTTTTAAGGTTGTTAGACTTTCAGTGGACCATTGCCATCTTGTGAGGTTCTTAAATTTTTGAATAGTACATTTGTATTTGAACTGTACTTTTATAAATTCAGGAGAATTAGTAGAAACTATGGATATAGCCCTAGACATACCCCTGTGCCTTATTTCTACCCTTTCATTTATGTGAGTCAACCTTGAAGACAAAGTTTACTAATGGGAGAACTTATGCTGGAGATGCATTTGAGAAAAGAGCTAGCTAGCTAAAACAACAATTCGTTTTTTTTAAAGGACTTTAATATTGGGAGAATATTGGCAAGAATATTGGGAGGAGATTTCTTTAACCTATCCATCATGGGGAATGGCATCTGCAGTAGAAGGAACTACATTAAGAGACATTCTTTTGTATGCAACCTGAGAAGGCAATTTGGGGTATGGCTTCCTGAATCCTGACATTCTGTATACAGAGGGAAGTGGGAGTTGGGGAGAGGAGAGAGACAGAGACAGAGACAGAGACAGAGACAGAGAGAAGTGGGAGAGAAACAGAGAGAGAAATGTAGGAAAAAGACAGAGACAGAGAAGAGAGAGATAAGTGGAAGAGAGAGAGAGAGAGAGAGAGAGAAAGAGAGAGAGGCAAAGAGGATGAATCGGAAAGTGGGAGAGAGACAGACAGAATAGAGAGGTAAGTGGGAAAGAGAGAATTTGCCACCTAGAGCACCTATTCTATTGATAGGAAGATGATGGTAAACCTCAGAGGTGACTCCATAGGAGCAGAACTGGGGAAGCTTAACAATGATTCTATGGAAAAGGTATTATTTCTTTCTGAAACATTCTTGCAGCACCGTAGCCAAAAATTTCAGCTGAGTCAAAAGTGGAGGCAGTGGAGATCATGGCCAACTGGCAGAGTAAAGTGTCCCACTGAAAGCAGAAACAATAAACCCAGGAAAGTGATCCATCCAACCAAGACTTTTCCCTTAGTAAAGAGCTATGTGAGAATGGAAAAGACCATCAGGACCCTGACAGCATTAAAGGTATATGTTTTTAATTTTTTTTTTTATTACATTGAGAAACCGTTTTTGACAATTGTTTTCTGACCTTTTAGGATTCAGATTTTTTCCCTCCCTCCCTTCCTCACCTTCCTGAGAGGAATATGATATAGTCTGATATAGGTTATACCAGTGCTTTCATGCAATACATATGTCCAAATTGCTCCTGTTGTGATAGGAGACATATATCACATATACAACAAGAAACTAATGAAGGAAGTAAAGTGGAAGATGGCATGCTTTGATCTGTAATCAGACTCTTTTTTCTTCTTTGGCTGTAGATAGCATTTTTCATCATGGGTCCTTTGTGGTTATCTTGGAAACTTGCATTGCTGATAATGCTTCTGTTACTGTATACACTATTCTCCTGGTTCTGCTCACTTCACTTTGCATCAGTTCATATTAAGTCCATGTTTTTCTAAAGTCATATATTTGTCATTTCTTATGGCCCAATAATATTCCATTATACAACCATATACTATAATTCATTCAGTTAGTCCCCAAATGATGGATACCTCTTCAGTTTCCAGTTCTTTGCCTCTACAAAAAGAGCTGGTGGAAATATTTTTGTACAGGTTGGTCCTTTCCCTTTATCTCTGATCTCTTTAGGATACAGACTCAGTAGGAGTATCAGCATGGAAGGTGGTCTCTCCTTTCCCACCTGAGCCCTCATCATATGTTTTCTATATTTCCTTCTACTATGTACTTCTCTATTTTTGACCTCCATGTGTTTCCACTAACACTATGGATGCTAAAGGGGGTGTATCTGCAAGAAAATGTGCTCCAGGTTTATTGTGGAGATGTCATGTTTCTTAATGTGCCATTACATTAAGTGCCTTTACTTTGAGTTAATTGTATTTACCTTTCAATTATCAGCCAGAAGACTCAGTGGGGCCTTTTGGAATAAAGGTTTTGGAGCATAGTGTAGGTCCACAGGGTAGACTCATCCCATTAGTATAAGTTAGGGGAGTCAGTAGCCCCTGGGAGTGTTACACGTAATTAAATGTCAAGAAGCAAGACAGTGGAAGCAGGAAACTCAGGCTGGGATGGGACTGTTTAAAAGTCTACAACACTCAAAGTTGATTCTAGAGATAAATTAGAAGCAACCAGGAAATGAATTTACTTATCTTAAACTTACTCTTCATGAAATTATGAAGAGTGAAATAAGCAGAACCAAGAGAACACTACATACAGCAACAAAGATATTGTTTGAAGAATGACTTATGTATGTCTACCTCCAAAGAAAGAACTGATAGACATAAGTAAGATGGAGGCAGCTAGAGGGCTCAGTGGATAGAAAGCTATGGTTGAAGACAATAGAACCTGGGTTCAAATCTGGTCTCAGACAGCTCCTAGTTGTGTGACTGGATAAGTCACTTAACCCCCATTGCCTAACCCTTACTGATCTTCTGCCTTGAAGCCAATATACAGTATTGATTCTAAGAAAAATGGTAATAGTTTTAAAGAAAAGAAAAAAAAAGAAATGAGACAGTTTTGTATATACATGTCCTTTTGTCAAATGAGACCTTTTCTAATGGGGAAAAGGGAGAGAAAGAATTAACTAGGTATCTTAATATAATGAACAAATAAGTTTTTAAAAACTATTCTAAAAACAAAATACAAAACACAAAGCTTAATATTGATAATTTAAAAATTGAGTAAAAAAGTCAAATATAATCCTGAATTAGTTCCTAAGTAAGACCACATATATGTGTATAAGACCCTAAAGAAACATATTTGGAGTATTGAGGTGGTACAGTAGAGTGCCAGGTCTGGCATCAGAAAAGCTCTTCTTCCTGAGTTCAAATCTGGCCTCAGATACCTACTAGCTGGACATCTAGCTGGGCAAGTCACTTAATACTGTTTGCCTCAGTTTTCTCATCTTTAAAACTAGCTGGAAAAGGAAGTAACAAACCATTAAATTCACTTATGTGTCTATTGGAAATTAAAGAAACATATCTGTTTCAGGAAATTATTATGGCATAAAAAATCAGAAAATATTATCAGGTTGCCTGGCTTTTTTGAAAATACATTTTGCCGTTTCAAGGTAAGGGAGTATTTTGTCTTCTGATTGACCAAGTGGTTCCCTTGATTGGGATGGTACCTGTTCGTGTTTGATGTATTGCTTATTTGGAGGTTCTTAAATCTTAAACCACCATGTAATGCTGGTAGAGATTTGACACATTTCTGCTGCTATGGAAATTCTCTTAAGTATTGTATTCTCTCTTTACCAGAGAGTCTGAGACCTTCTATCCTTCAGTGCTATCTCTTTCTTTGGAGCAATGCCACTAGCCCAAGTTGTGAAGATTTACCCAATCAGAACATAGCTCTGAGCCCTAGCCTACTAGTTAACCTCCCTTCCTTTTGAATGTGCAGTATGTCAGTAAACACTCCTCATATGGCCTTTGCATAATGAAATTGGTTCCCCACAGAAATATATATATATATATACACATTCTAGGATGCTATATGTAGGCTTTTTATTCTTAGTATAGAATCGAGCAATAAACAGTATTTAATAACAAGGAGATGATGCACAATAATAAACGATAAACACCCGAAGCTTGCTGCTCTCCTAAATACTGGAAATCCCTCAGACAAATGAGATACCTTGATCCAACAGTTCTGGGCAATGCAGTCTGAAACCTCCCTCCTGCAGGGAAAGTAGTGTAATGATATTCTACTCACACAAGATGCTGAACTCCCATTTCCCACAGAGCTGGTTATTATGTAAAGAGGTCAAAACAATGGAATCACAGTTTTGGCTCATGGAAGTTCTACATGGAAGCAAGACCTGGAAAAAAACTGGTACTCCAAAAGGGTAGCTTGCTGCCTGGTTTCTGGCAGAGATCTCTGACTCCATCTGGCTGGAGTCAACCTATCTCAGAGCAGAATAAGTGGAACCTACAACCCATTCCCACAAGAAGCCTCAACACCATCATACCTCCTTCTTCAGCCCCTTTTGACTTGGACCTTTATTGCCACTCTCCTGTGGTTGTATTACATCAGCTTGTCTCACACCCCCAGCTCTCAGCTCCTTGAAGTAAAATAGAAAAAGAGCTGCAGATTAAGGAACATTATTAATCTTATTAATCGATTGTCCAGCTTTTATTGAGGTCCTGCTATGGGTTGAATATTGTGCTAGGAGCCATAGGGGATACAAAAGAGAGAGGAATTTTATTTCCTGCCTTGAAGGAACTTAAAACATAACAGAAGAGATAAGACTAAATCAGGTGATACAACAGCTACAAGATAGTAGAGAACTAATTGCTAAATTGTGTGCTTTTAACTCTAGTATATGAATTAAAAGGTAAAGGAGAACTATCAGTGAGGAAAAGGGTAGGACAAGGCATGATGCAGAAATATAGTACTAAATGGATCTCAAAAATAGTAAGGGAAATTATAAAAGTCTAGAAGGAAGAGACTATTTATTCTCTTCCTCTTTCTACCAATGTTACTGGCTAGCTGCCACCAGTCCAATCCCCATAGTACAGCAACTAATTAAAGCTATCACAGGCTGCTAGATGATTCAGTGGATAACATGCTCAACCTGCAGTGGGGAAGAATCTTCTTCCTGAGTTCAAATTTGGCCTCAGACACTTACTAGCAGAGCAACTCACTTAACCCTGTTTGCCTCAATTTCCTCATCTGTAAAATGAACTGGAAAAGGCAAAGGCAAATTACTCCTGTATCTCTGCCCAAAAAACTCCTAACAAGATCACAAATGGTTGAACATGACTGAAAAACAACTGAGCAACAACAACAAAGCTATCACTGGCTGCTCTGAGGCTAAAAGAATTTATCCAACTAGTAATAAGGACACAGAAATGTCCAAGAGAACACTGGACTTCTCCCTCCTCCTTCCATAGATAAAAAACAATTGCTTTGGGATGCTATTTAGTGCCTCCTTAAATAATTGTGGGAGGAGGACCTTCTAGCCAGGATTTAGAGATTTCCTGGGTGTTAATCTCCCCAAGGGCTGGTACTGGGAGTTGCAGCCTTGAGTTAGCTAGGGCTTTATTGATAAGGTTGAACTTGGCCTAGACTAGTATGATTTATAAAGGTAGAAAGGAGAAGAGTGGACCCCTTAGGGAAGGGTCACAAGGTTACCATGTGGGTGAAGGTGTAGGGGCATGACTTACCAGACTGTGTCTGAAGAATGATGGGAGACTGGCCTATTTAGAGCAGAACACTCATGATGGGAGCAAAGTAGGCAATAGGATGGATAAACCCAAACTCTGGAGAGAATAGGACCAGAGATTTAGAGCTGAAAGAAAATATATGGGTCATCTAGTCTCCCCTTTCATTTCCTAGAGGGAAATACTGAGATCCAATATTGATTTGCCCAATAACACACAAGCACTAAGTCTTAGAGGCAGAGATGGAAGCTATATTCTCTGTCTGTAACACCGCAATGTTTCCTGTACATGGAAGTGGATCAGTTATAGATTATATATATAGATTATAGAACTGGGAAAGACCTCAGAGATCCTGGGCAGCTAGATGAGCATGGTGGAGAGAATGGTGGGCCAAGAGCAAAGAAGCTGTTAAGCAAGGTCTTCCCTGGGCTGGCCAGGTAGTTTCATCTATCACTGGAATGTTGCAGCTGGCCAGGTTGCTTGCTCATTGTGCCCTTCACAGGAAATGGCAATTCTGTTGGAGAAATTGATCCTCTAGATTCCCTAGGCTTACTGTTTTATAAGCACTTTCAGTCTTTCTCTACCTTCAACTACTTGTTCAGCTAAGATATTACACTATTTTTTTTTTTTAGCTAGAGTGCTTCCATGCTCTTTCAACAAAGGTAATGACCCTGGGGTAGGATGGTCAGAAGTCTCTTATCTGATTATTCGAGAGTCTTTTATCTAAACTTAGTCATCATCTGGAGTGACGTGGAGAAAATCTAGCCTCTCCAATCTGACGATATTTCAGAGGTGTCTCCCTCTGGTTTGGAACGTTATCAGTCAAGTGGTAAGTCCCAGACTCCTCTTCCATTTCATACAGAACAAATGTATATACTGAAGTGGTCTTGGCTCTTAGGTGAGCTCATTGTTTTTCTGGTCTCTTCTTATTCAATTGAACTATTCAAGTTTTGGATCCTTTCTCAGATATAGAATGTTTCCTTTAAATCTGAAAGTCCTTCCCCTTTGTATTTCAATCATTGCCCCTTCTGACTTTCAGCTTTCCTGAACTAAAAATATATTACAATGCCCTGTTACAAGAATCTATTCCTAATAGGAAAATAAAATGCCTAGAAAACACATGTGTAAATCACTTTGATGAAATTGTATAAAGGGAAGAGAGCTAGGTGGCTCAGTGGATTGAGAACCAAGCCTAGAGACAGAAGGTCCTTATGTTTTGTTAAATATGTAAGAATACGAGCCATTGCCCAGTTGATAATGGTCAAAAGAGATGAACAGATGGTTTTTGGATGAAGAAATCAAGGCTATCTATAACCATATGAAAAAATGCTTTAAATCGTTAATTTTGATTAGAGAAATACAAATCAAAACAACTCTCATATCATCTCATACCTATCAGATTCTCTAAAATGATAAAAGGGAAAAATAACAAATGCTGGAGAACACGTGGAAAGATGGAGCCACTAAATACACTATTAGAGGAACTGTGAACTGATCCTGTAATTTTGGAAACCAACCTGGAATTATGCTTAAAGAGTTATAAAACTGTGCATACTTTTTTGACCAAGCAATGTGCCACTATTAGGTTTATTTCCTAAGATGATCAGAGAAAAAGGTAAAGAAATTATAAGTTCTAAAATATTAATAGCAACTCTCTTTGTAGTGGCAAATCACTGGAAATTGATGGGATGCCCATCAATTGGAGAATGGCTAAACAACTTGTGGCATATGACTGTGATGGAATGCTATTGTACCATAAGAAATGACAAATAGGTTAATTTTGAAAAAAAATATGGAAAAACTTATATGAAATTATGAAGAGTGAAATAAACAGAACCAGGAAAACATTATTTACAGCAACAGAAATATTACTTGAAGGATAGGTTGTTTATATCCACCTCCAGAGAAAGAAATATTAAAAAGAAATGAGTAAGACATAGTTTTATATATACATAAATCACTTTGTCAAGTGATGCCCTCTATAATGGGGAGAGGGGAAGGAGGGAGGGAGTTAACTGAGTATTTTAATATAACAAATAAAATATAAGTTTAAATTAAAAAAAATAAAGACAGGAAGGAAAAAGAAGGGGTGGGGGAGTAGGGAAAGGCTTCCTAAAGGAGTTGGAACCTAAATCAAGCCTTAAAGAAAACTAGAGCTTTTAAGAGGCTGAAGTAGAGTTTATGATAAACAACCATATAGGCATATTATTAAATTAGTCCATCAACATGTATATCTTGGACAAATGCTGCAGATGGATAATTGGATCCAGAATTGAATAGATCGGACTGGACTACATTTGAAAAATTAGACAGAATATTTCATTATCCTGAAGTATCTGACCACACAAAAGCTTATCTTCAACCCCCAAATTCATGTAGTGATTTGGTGTATCTATGAATTACAAATTTTGGAATACAATAATCACCAGAACATTAAAATCACAACCATCTCAAAAGACACTTAAAGGTAAAGTGAGCATAAGCATGTACCAGCATATGGCCACTGATAGTTTGTGTATAAAAGAAAGAATGGAAAACATTGATATACGCAGTTGAATAGGAGTCAGTCCTGTGGTAAAATAAAAGACAATAAACAACTCAGTGGATACACTGGCATCACTGAAATATCTAAAGACAAAAAGGAAGGTCTCCATTACATTAATTACATCCTCCACAGAAGATTTGTTGTAAAACTGATATAAATACTTCCCAGATTCCTCTTGGGTCTTATTCAGAACAAATGTGTGTATTGAAGTGGTCTTTCCTTCACAGGATAAAAATATACAGGAGTTTCAGACTATCATGCTAGAGATAATATTGTCACAAAGGAATTGAGATTCATTCCAAATATCCTTAGTGAAATAAAGCTATGTGTGAGCATCTCTCTAGCCTACTTTTTATCTTCATATAAGAGTAACCATTCCTAATAGGAAAACAGTAAAGACATTAGAATTATTCAGAAACTTGGTCAGCCCCACTGCTCCCTACCTCTCATTGACTTGCCTAGGAGCCCTAATCTCCTGTCTCCTCTTTGGTTTAAATGTCAACCACTATAGAAACCCCACCCAATTTCCCTAATCCCTGTCTGCTCCTATTTTGTAGTTTCTCATCTACTGTCTAAAGCTCTGTCTTCTCTCCACACTGCCCATCTCTACACATATCCAATATAATTCCTACCCACAAAGGAGGAGAAGGAAGGAGCTGAGGGGAAAGCCTGTGGCTGGCCCAGTAAAAGATGGAGAGAGTTTTCTTGGGACTGGAACTGTCTATATCACTGACTTAAAATTAAAAAACAGCTCTATTTCATAACCTGTGTGAAAATTTCCACCAAAGCAGCAAGAGAAAGCCCATAAGAGCTAATGATGGTTCCATGAACAGAACCAGACAATTAATTCTGTATTCCCTCCACTATACCCATGTCTGTGTGAATGAGAAGCAGAAATACAGACCTCGAAAGCCAGAACAGAAAATACTTTTTTAGCACCAGGGACCCGCTGGTCTCTGCCACTGTCCTTTACAACTATTTAGAAGTAAACCCTCAGGTGTTTCTTTATAACCTCCACCATTTCTTTGTTGTTATTCTTTTGTAAGCTTTGGGGAAAGTTACTCTTTCATCATACAAGTCCCCAAATCCTTATAATCTGTAAGTCCCTTTCAAGTCTTGGATAAATGCATGTCTGTGATTAAAATAAATTCGGTATGAGGGGGAAAAAAAAACTATTGAAGTCTTAGAAGGAATGGTTTTAAGTAAAGAGAGGGAGGTAAATTTTAACATCTTACAAATAGCCAAGGGAAAAATGAGTAGATTGAAATTACCTCCCCTTGTCTTCTTAACTGGCCTTAATTTTTTTTTCCCATTTCTTAAGATAGTCAGGGAAAAAGTCATAGCCTATTTTCCTCACCACTTTGTGATAATGGACATGCGTGATCCTAATTTAATTCATTCCTCCTCTAGTTCTCTCTCTTGCCATAGGGAATGAATTATATTAAGAACTAGAAGGACCTCAGAAATAAATGGAATCTAATCCTTTTAATTGACAGATGAAGAAACTGAGACTTCAAGAGGTTAAGAGATTCGACCAATTTAACAGGTTCTTAGGGGCAGTGCTGGAACTAAACTCAAGGATCCTGATTCATATTATATTGCTTTTTCCCCTTACACTGTACTGTCTAAGAGAGCATTTCGTTGGCTGTTTGTACCTAGGATCATACAGATTTGCAGGTCATTTTCAACAGTTCTTATTCTATGCTCAAATAATCACTTTCCTCTTTCTGAGGAGTCACATAGGACAGCTACCAAAAAAGTATGGGATCTGGGAGAACAGTTTCTATAGGGATGTGGGAATCATAATATACATTTCCCCTTTCCCTCTTTGCTAGAACCCAGAAGTGATTCTAAGAAGAAAGACTGCTCTAGCCTTCAAATGAATATTATACAATCCCTGGCTCCAAGGTCCATTAATATGGGACTCTTTCCTTATTAGTGGAGATGAATACCTTGCTCTGTATTGAGGGTTTGGAGGGAGTTAACAAGAGGCAAGAACTTCTGTTCTCAGCCAGTTTCTCTTTGGGGACTGAATTGCTTCTGATGTTCCTGGCTGCCAACTTGACTTCAGGATATTGAAGGAAATGACTGGGAAGACATGAGAGGAGCCTGTGGTAGTCACCATCATGAGCCGGTTCATAGTTCACTGCTCTAGATGACTTTAGGGGGTTTCCCCTAGGGTGAAATCAAGGATCCCCTCTCGGTTGAGCTAAGTTATCTTGTTCTCAGAAGAAGAGCTTCTTACTTTATATTGTCTAGTATGCATTCTCCTATTTCTATCTTCAGACACTTATCAGCTATGTGACCCTGGGCAAGTCACTTAACCCTGTTTGCCTCAGTTTCCCCATTAAAATGAGCTGGAGAAAGAAATGGCAAACCACTCCAGTATCTTTGCCAAGAAAACGCCAAATTGTGTCATGAAGAGTTGGAGATGACTGAAAATAATAACCACCACAAAATGTGTATCTTCTCTGATTTCTGTTTTTGATACAGTTTGGATGAATGGGCTTCTTTTTTATTTGCTGTGTGTTCATTGTGGGACTGGTATTGGTGGGGAAGGGGTCAAGCCTTGGATATTGAGTCTTGGGTCTTCTTCCCCCGCCAAAATGATAAAGTGACTAAAAGTTAGATGGAACCTGATCATGTCCCCCAAACTAACAATATTTAAGGGAGTGCATAGATCTACATCTAGGTCCTCCCTCTTTCTGAGAATAGAGTGGCCTCAAGCCCAAGTTCCTGCTCCCTTCCTGGCAGGAATGCAAGCTTCCCTTGGAGAAGGGTGAGAGGAGAAGAGGCTAGAGATATCTATTCTGCCTCCCTTCCAGGTACACACAAGGACAGCATCCTCTAAACATGTGGGGCTCGTGTTATTATTACTACAATTGGAGGAAAGAAATCTGCTTAAGGATTCAAGAAGAAAAAGTTTCACCTCTCTTCTATGGAACAGAACATGTTTCTTTCTCCCCATAGCAATAGCTTATGAACTAAGGCTTGACACACCTAATTAAATACATTCATCATTGATTGTGAAAATCATTTTAGGAGGAGTGTCAAAGGACAGCATAAAGTACTGGTTGAAGATGTGAGAAAAATGGCAAAAAAAGAGATCTTTTTAACTGATGGTTTTCAGGAAAGATTTAAAAGGCTTCTGAGGTCCAGCTTGAATATTGCACATACTCATTTTGAGATGCAATGTGGTATAGCAGAAAAAAAGAAAAAAATAAGACCAGGAGTCAGGAAGACCTGAGTTCAAATAACCACTCAGACATTTCCTAGCTATGTGACCCACGCGATTTTCTAACCCCCATGAGCCTCAGTTTCTTCATTTTTTAAAAACCTTTATCTTCTCTCTCAGCATGAATTCTAAGACAGAAGAGTATCGAGGACCAGGCAATCAGAGTTCAGTGATTTGCCCGGGGTCCCACAACTAGAAAGTGTCTGAGGCCAGAGTTGGACCCAGGCCCTCCCCCACTCCAGGCCTGGAGCTCTATCCACTGTGCTACCTAGCTGCCCCAATTTCTTCATTTTTAAAAATGAGGAGATTGATGTGATCCTATTGACTTCCAGAACATCAAACATATCCCCATTCAGTCTTAGTTTTTAAAAAAAGCACAAAGATATAAAACAGGTGAACAACAAACAAAATCGGTGCTCCAGGGGATGCGAGAAGACCTTCGTGACTTGTTCAATAAAATCATATCTGTTGGTCATAATCACTGACCCCTGGGAACTGGGATAAAGACTTAGCCAGGCACCTCCTTGCCCATTGGAAAGAATAGCTTTCCTACAGCGGCATCCGCTGAAGGGTTTCCGGAGTCAGAGCTCCCCCTGCTGGAAGCTAAAGCTCTTACAACAGCATCCCTGCTCTGTCTGAGAAAGAAACCTTCTCCTTCTCCTGCCCCCCACCCCCAAATTCAGCTTTATTGTGGAGAAAGGGTATTTGAAGCCACTGCTACGCCCTTTCACCCACTTTATTCACCTACTACTGCAGCTCCTCTGGCATCACAGAGCAAGGTCCGCAGAGCCCAGCTTCCCCTTGGCCATTTTCCTCAACCATCACCGGAGGCCATTCTCTGGTTTACCCATTTCCTGACCTAATTACTGCTGACAATTAGGAGCATTAGAAGTTTGGGTTTGGAAGTCTTCCCAAAATATCTGCAAGCAGACCAAGGCAGGGCAGGGCAGGCAGGCAGGCAGCCGAAAATCTGCTGTTGCTCAGATGTTAAGGATCAGAGACTTACTGATGGAAGGAGCCTCAGGGGCCATTGAATCCACCTTCCTCAGTTTACAAATGAGGAAACTGAGACCCAAGGAGATTAAATGACTTGCTCAAGGTGGCACTGGTCATTAAAAACCGGAGGTGGGATTTGAACTAAAGACCCTGACTACAGAGCCAATGCTCTTTCCACTGTCATTCTGCCCTCTGCACTCAGATCCTGCCTTGCAGAAAATTTAACCATGGGTAATATGGGATTGAACTCCACCAAGGACGGTCCCAAGCCCGGCTGAAAAAGGAGGAGGGTTGGGCGCAAGGCTAGCAACCTCACCCCGCAAAAATCTCACTTGCTATAGAAACTGCAACCTCATTAAACCAACAAAACCAACGATCGCCTAGTCTGGAAGATTGCTCTCCAACAGAGTCCATGACGCGTGCTGGCAAAAGCCAACAAACTCCAGGTCTTTGTTAATAGATGCCTGCGTCGCATCTTGAACATCAGATGCCCTGAAAAGATCTCCAATACCAGACTCTGGGAAAGAACAATGTAGTATCCCATCAGTCAGGACGCTATGAAAAAAAATATATGGAACCCATCAGGGAGGAGGAAAGTTGGAAGGCCAAAACAGACCTGGCAAAGATATGCTGAAAACGAAACAAAGACCGTCGGAATGACATGGGCCCAGTTGGGGGAAGTTGCCCAGAACAGAGTCCATTGGCGTGAGATGGTTGTGGCCCTATGCTCCTCTGGGAGTCAATAGGAATAAATAATAATAATAATAATAATAATAATAATAATAATAATAATAATAATAATAATATGGGATTGAAGAAGTCTGTGTCCCAAAACAGGATCCCCCTCAAACTGGGGGGAAGGGTAAAGCAAAATAAGACACCTTTTTAAATTGGAGACCTGGGAAAATCTCTAGTGGAAATTCAAAATTTCTGTTTGTCTTTCTACCTGGCACTTGGAGTCTAGAGGTACTGGTATCAAAACTTGCTTCCTTTTCATACTAGCTACATGGCTCAGGATGGGTCACTTGATATCTCTGGACCTCAGCTTCCTCAAGTATAAAACAAGGTATTTGGACTAAAGACCTACAAGATCCCTTCCATTTCTCAATCTGTGAACCTACAATTATGAACCTATCCTTTGCTTATTTCTTGAGCTTGCATTTTCAGTAAGCAAACATATATGTATGTATCTTTATATATATAGATAGATAGATACACACACACACATATATATACATATATATATATCTTTTATAACTTCAAGAAACCAGAAGGATCCTATGAGAGTATGTAGCTGAATAATTTTTATCTCTAGATGCAGAGGATTTTTCTCTCATTAGCCTTAAGCTGTCATTCTCTAACTTAAGGAAAAGGGTATTTAGAAAATCATTGCTTTGTTTTTAGAGAGATGATAAAATCTGGAAAATAGAGAGGAGAACAAGAAGAGTATTCTACTCTAATTTTATCTAGCACAGGTGAATTTCCAAGATTTTCTCACTTTTAAAGGAGAATATATTTGATCCATGACTAATGAACTGAAGTATTTAAAGCTTCATATCATAGCACCATCCGTGATGACTTCTTCCTGTGAAGGCTATGGTTTGGTTTGGTTTTTTTTTTTCTCTCCCCCAGGTAAGGACTATGGATTGCTCCTTTCAAAATGAGCTTCCTAGATTGAAGGGAGTTTTCATACTGGGAAGAAGCCAGTCTCCTGAAATCATAGGATTGGGCTCAACAACAACAAGAACAAAAACCCGTCATGCCCATTTCACGGAGTTATTGCTGGGCTCTAAATAGGTATAGTAGACCAAGCTCTGTGTAAACTTAAAAGTGCTATCTAAATGTTAATAATTATTTGAAAAGAGGAGAAAAGGAACTTCCCAGGGGAAGGGTTATGGCCTTATGCTCATCAGCCATAAATTCTTTAAAAAAAGATTGGATAGAAAGGAATAACCAAAATGGAAAAGCCTAAAGCAGGTGTACCTCATTAAACAAATCCAATGTGTGATTATCTGGATTTACAAAAATTAGGGGGTGTCTTCATTGTACAAAAGGACCGTACCATAGGATTCCTTTAAATACTAAGTTCCCCTATTCTCAATGTATAATTTGACCTACAAAAATTTGGTGTAATTAGATGGATAGGAGCTACTTTCTGTTCTGAAAAGGGGAAAAATACCTTCCCCACTGAGCTAGCAGGAATTAACAACCCAAAAGTACAACAGGATGAGCAGCTATCAATTGTGTCTGCTTATTAGATGGTTCTTTACAGCTGTCACTAGCCATCCCTAGATGCAAAAGAGAGAGGGAGAGGGAGAGGGAGAGAGAGAGAGTGAGAGAGAGAGAGAGACAGAGAGAGACAGAGAGAGACAGAGAGAGAGAGAGAGAGAGAGAGAGAGAGAGAGGAGAGGGAGAGAGACAGGGAAAGACAGAGACAGAGAGAGGCAAAGAGAGAGAGAGAAAGAGATTTTTAGTATTAGTTGGTCTGAGTCCTTTATTGGACTCCACAGCCTGGACTTCCTACTTACTAGGTTTAAAATAAGTAGGTTATTCTGTGTGTATGTGTGTGCCAACCAGGCCAACCACTCCCACATTTTCTGGGAAAATGAAGTCTAAGACAGTTTCACTTCTGCCCCAGGAGACTAGCGGAGGCAGCCTGGAACAGTTGAATACTGCTTTACTCCTTAGAGCCCTGGATTCTCTGTTGCGAAAGAATTCATCAGAAAGAATAGAGAATGTTGTACCACAGAGGGAGTATAACTGAAGTTAAAATGCTAAATCTGCTTTTCAAAATTAATCAAGTTGTTTCCAGAGGATCTGTGATGATTCTCACAGCTTCCAAAGGTACTTCCCCTGTTTTTGTTACCCTGGTTTGTACTATTTTTCATATCCATCTTTATTCTTTCTTTTTAAGATAACAAACATCCATTGGTATCACTTGTGGTTGAAAAAAGTTCTACGTGAAGATGCACATGACTCAATTGCTAGAGTATTTCCAAGGTGAACTCATTTCCTGACCCAGGAATAATGCCCAACTTTAAGGAGAAATCTTTGCTAACACAGATTCTTACATTCTGCCCAGAAATGCAAAAAACAGGCACATCAGTCTGAAGAGTAGTCTTCCTCTCTGCTGAATGCTTTCTTAGACAGAACCAGCTTTGCTTTAAATGCAGACTTAGGCTAACATAAGATACTATCCTTCTAAGAATGATAGCTAGTTTGCTTGGAAAAGTCTGATCCCTAAATCTCTGGTCACATTAACACTTTTCCATTGAAGAAATGCTTTCATGCCACATCCTGGAGTGTACTGGGCCTTTTTGTTGAATTCTGGTCACATCCCTTATTTGCTTTTAGCCCACTGAGGGATGGGATAGAAGGATCTGTAAGGATTCCCGTTCAATTTCCCTTTCCGCCCCTTCTTCCTCCCCACAGCAACATTTCTGAAAGATCGAATAGCCTTTTTGAAGATTGAAGACCACAGACACATTAAAGCTGAGTCTCTCCTCCATTTCCACTTGCTGAAATGTGTGATGATGATATAATATTTGCTTATGATTTTATGCTCGTTTAGGTGATACAGCACAAATGCAGCTCATGAATATTTGATAACGAATTAAACAATTTGTCATTCCATTACATAAAGAACATGATTTAGTTCAGAGCAAACCGTTTGAAATGGAACTCATTATTATGATACCACAATTTCATTTTATTTTATTGTACTGTTTTGATTGTTAAATAGACAATACATGTCTCTCTGGTTTTGTCTAAAAGAAGAAATCCTACCTTTTACTTTGAAAATTGTATTGCTTGTTTTAATTTAAATAAAGGAAAGTATGTTTCTGAAATATTAAATTGTTTAATTCAGAACAAAATGGAATAATAATATTATGCCATAAAGCTTTGATCCCAAAATTGGAGAAGAGACTTCTCTCTCTCTCTTCCTCACTCTCTCTCTCTCTCTCTCTCTCTCTCTCTCTCTCTCTCTCTTCCTCACTCTCTCTCTCTCTCTCTCTCTCAATCTCTCTCTCTTTCTCTGCCTATTTTTCTCTCTATCTCCTGCTTCTCTCTCTTTTTTTAAGCTGATATACTTATTTTATTCTAATTTATGACATCTCAGTGCTTTGTAACACGTGGATCTAATTAACCTCACTAAATGAACTTTTGTCAAAGGATAGCCAGTAATTGTGTTCTTTGTAAACTTTTTTTCCTTAAATGATGTGAATTCATTGCAATGGACATAGGAGCATCATGAGAATTTGAATATGGGCCTTGTTCTCAGAGCAAATTCATCAGAATTGATAACTAAGCATGTTACCTATTACCTAGAATAAAGTCATATATAAAAAATGTCCAGGAAATGAGTTCTTGCTTCCTAAAATTATAGACTCTCTTAACAGAGGCTTTGGAGTTATATTCAAATCTGCAAATGAAATGTAACTAACAGAGAAACCCATGTGCAGAAACTGAGTTCTTGACTATAACTTTAGACAACCGATTCCAACTTCTGCTAGAATTATGGTTCAGGGATTCTATCATCGGTGAAGTCACATCACAGAGAGCAAGAATGGAGGAAATGGTTAGGAAACAAATTACAGAGATGGCTAATTGTTAATGAAAGTGGCAGAAGTTGGGGGGGGGTCCCCATTGCAAGGTCATTGATCATTGATTTCACTTAACACAGCTAATTTCTCATTGTTTAATTTTTCTTTTCTCCCAAATTTGAATGAAGTAAATCAGACAAATGTTTTTGCATTCAAGAAACACATCTATCCAAAAAAAGCAATTCAGAATGCATATTCTTTGGAATCATATTTCCCCTTCACTCTGGCTTAATTGTTAAGACTGAGCCATGTAGTGCATTTTGTACAAGAAGACTTACCTCTAATATATTATATCCATTTTAAATGTTGGCAATTTCTCTTGCTTTTATTTCTTCTTTCAAAAAATAATTTTTAATCCTTCCTAGAAGTTTTTTCCTCAGAAATCATTCCCAGAATTATTTTCTTCATGCCTAGTACCTTTTAGTACCTACTCAATATTCTCTCACCTTTATTCTGCTTCATAGGCATGTTGGAATACAATTTAAAGACATGTTCCTAAATCTAGATGCCTGAAGTATGATCCATCTATGTCACAAAGTCACCAAGAATTGCAAGGGACTCCAGAGGTCTTCTAGTCCAACCTATATATAAAGAATCGATTAACAAATACTTATTAAATCTTTATGATGTGCCAAGAACTGTGTTAAGAGCTAAAGATACAAAAGAAAAGAAATAATCTCTGACCTTATGAAGCTTGTATGCTGATGGGAGAAGACAACATGTAAATCTGAACATATTGGATAGAGACAGAATCCATGAAAGGTAACCCTAGAGAGAGTTGCACCAACAACTGGAGTAATTAGGAAGGACCACCTAGAGAAGGTAGGATGCTTCTCTTCAACAGACCCAATTGCTAGTTATTCATTTTTTAATTAAAGAACTCTGTTGGGACAGGGAATCCACCATTGCTGGGTCAACCCCTTCAACTCTAGGGTAATTAATTGTTAGGATGTTTTCCCCTCTCATATCAAGCCTAAATTTACCTTTCCACAAATTCCACTGAGTTCTGACTTTTGGGACTATGAACAAATCCATCTCTCTTCCTTATGTTAGTCTATGAAATAACTAAAGAAGACTCCTAGAATATCTTCCCACACCCTTCTCTAGGCTTCACTTCCTTCAATTGGCCCTCATAATACATATTAAGAGGCCTCTTTTCTAACCTAGTTGTCCTTTGAACACTCTCCAGCTTGACAGTGTCTTCCTAAAATATGATGCCCAGAACTGGACATGATACTCAAAGTTATTACAGGGAAGAGGCAACTAGGGTTTTGCCTGAGGGTGTCACTGAATTTTGAGGGTTTATGCCTTAAAAAAAATCTCTTTTATAGCCTGAAAAGCATGGAAAGAGGGGCTCCAGGTCCACACAGGGAAAGGGCATGAGAAAAAGATGTTGAAAGGTTTAGGATCACTAACATTGACTCTACATAAGTAGGTAAATCTCTCTTATTTATGCTGAAACAAGAATCTATTTAGAGAGCCATGTTGGTTTTTCCTGAAAACTGTTCATCAACAACAAAGCCAGCTCTACTATGAGCCACCATTTTGTCACTCTAGTTTAGGGATATGAAAGCAAGGCAGTTCTTTTTCTTTTGGGTCTGTCATGGGCTTAACCCTCTGGGAACCTAACCCTGAGCCATGCCTGTGGGTGGTATTAGGTTGGCAGCCTCTGGATATTTACACTAGGGACTGAGTATTTGAACATGAAGAAAGAGTGTTGGGCTGTTCTCTTCCATCCCCCTTTTTGATCAAGTGTGTTAGAGCTAGACTTTGGCTATCTATCGCCATGACTCTCCTGGCCCAAGTCTGACACTCTGTCAGTAAGAGCAGCATGAGCTCTGGTCTTCCTTGCTGAGGGATGTAAAAATGGGGCACCAGGGATGTTAAAATATAGTCTAAATGGTTGTGGGTACACACACTGGGTTGAAGGAGAGACAGGACCAGGATATGGAGACCAGAGTACACAGCTAAGCTGCTGCTAACTGACAAGAATGGCTGTTGGCCAACTGTCACCCAGCTCACCACTAGGCCAGAGTCTTTGAAACCAGCAGGCAAGGTAAAAGGTTTTAACAGTTTTAATTATGTTCAACTAAAAAAAGTGGGATAGGGGATTCTACTCTAAAACTTAAAGGGCAAAACCACAGGGCAAGGGGAGGACTTGACTTCTCTAATCTTAGTGACCTAAGCAGGCAGGGCTCAAAGGAGCAGTGCAGGAGTCACTGGGGAGGCTGCTTCAAACCTGGTTCCAGCCAGGTTTGACCAGCACAGCTAAAGGGCCTGAGGGTGGCTTTGAGGGTTTCTCACGGTAATCCACAGATGAACACAGGATGCCAAAAGCCAAGGTGGTCCAAGGTACCCAAGTAGAGAGAGTGTGCTTGAGATGCTGTCCACCAGATCCCAAACTCCTCCTCCACTTGGTGCTGCTCTGTAGGTCTTGTCCCCTTGCTGGAAGCCACCACCACTCGGGATCCCAGGAAATCAGGATGCAGGATGTCCTTAACTCTGAGATCTCCCAGGGCTAGCAACAGTTTGTGCCAACCACTAATGGAGTCTCTCTCAGAGCACAAGCCCTACTTCCTGCTCCTTCATTCCATCTTGGAATGCTCCATCCCTTCCTGCTAGGTCCATATAAACTATTGCTACATAAATTGCTAAATAAATCTTCCTCACAACAGGGACAGTGGCAGAGGCCATCTTACTGATCGGAGGAAGCATTGCTTCCATGAATAAGATCATTTCCTCTTGCACTTGGTGGTGCAACAACCTTTCTGCTTGTGGCTCAGCCTCCCTGAAAAAAAAAAGAAAAGAAATGAGTGCCTGGTGTCCCTCTCCTCCATTCCAGAGACAACATACTCCTTGTCTTCACTCTGCATTCACAAATGGTGGAGTAGAGATGATAGTGGTGCATGTCTATTCTCCCCAGGCCAGTAGTGGTTCCATAAGCTCCTATTCCCACCATCCTTCATATCTTAGTAAAAGATCCCATTTCTCAGCTACTTCCTGCCTAGGACTGGGTATCATTCACTATTTTTGTTAACTCTCACCTTCTGTCTTAGAATCAATACTAAGTACTAGTTCCAAGGCAGAAGAACTGTAAGGGCTGGGCAATGAGGGTTAAGTGACTTGCCCAGGGTCTGAGCTAGGAAGTGGCTGAGGTCAAATTTGAACCCAGCACCTCCTATCTTTAGGCCTGGCTCTCTATTCACTGAGCCACCTAACTGACTCTCCTCATTCACTCTTAGTGTGATAAGGAATATACAAGTCCCCAGGGTCACCCATGCCTTAAAGACATAATAGAATCAAGATTCAAGACATTCTGGCAAATTAGAATACTACAATCTAGTAAGAAGAAAGGAAATAGGGATAATTAATGTAATATTTTACACTTGGGATCAAATATTTCTCTGAAATATATATGTGTATATTATATACATATAACACCTTTACATATATGTTATTAAACAGGTTAACCTTCCCTCCTGCCTTTGTAGCATCTACAAAGTGCATAGTTAGAGAATTTTGTACCTTTGGACTCCATCTCCCAGTATTTTTTCCTCTTCCCAAAATCCCTTTTCCCTTTTTGTTTGTGAGTCTTTAAGTTATTGTTTATATAGTTCTATAACTGCTCTCTCTATCTCTCTGTCTCTCTGTCTCTCTGTCTGTCTCTCTTTCTCTCTCTTTTTTTTCCCCCTTAACCATGGCTTGGTTAACTAGCTTTTTTACTTTAGTATTTATTAATAAACTTTTAAAAATATAATAGTGATTGTATATTAATTTTAATCTTTATATAAGTTAATAAGGAGCTAAATGGTGTCATAGATAGAATTCTGGCAGGAAGATTTGAGTTCACATCCCACCTCAGATGCTTACATAGCTGTGTGACCCTAAATAGTTTCTATTTACCTCATTTTCCTCAATTGTAAAATGAGGAGAATTATAGCACCTTCCCCCCAGGGTTGCTGGGAGGAGCAAATGAGATAATATATTTAAAACACATTACAAACCTTAAAGTGCTATTATTATGATTACTAACATGACACATCCCTTTTTAATTCATCAGATCAAAGTTCCAGAGGAGGCAGGAACATGAAAGGTCATCTAATCCAGTGACTTGCCCAATGTGACAAAGTCAAGACTTCAACACAGATTTTCTGCCTCTAAATCCAGTATTCAAGGGTGTGGGATGATGGATTAATTCAGTTTTAGAACAAAGGCATTCCTTCGTGCTTTGCCATGCTTCATCCACCATATCCAACCACATGGCAAAGTCTTATCAATTCTTTCACCACAATATGTCTTTAATCTAGTCCTTTCTCTCTACCTACATACTCACCTCTCTACTTCAGGCCTTTATCACTTGTCACCTAAATTACAGTAATAGACTCTTAACTGGTCTCATTGCTTCTGATCTCTCTCCTTTCTAAAACATCCTCCCCACAGCGGCCAAAATAATCTTCTTAAGGCCTGGGACTGGCCATATTTCTCCCTTGCACACACACACTCAAAATTATTTTCAGTGGCTCCCCAATGCTAATAGGACAAAATACAAATTCCTGAGTTTAGCATTTAAGGCCTCCGGTTTTTGGCTACATTTCTAATTTTATTCTATAAATATTTCCAATTCACAAACTCTATTTCAGCCAAACTGATCTGCTAGGCCATTTCCTAAACTCAATCCTCCATCTTCTTCACACATTCACAAAAGTGACTCCCTTTGCTGGAAACTCTTTTGCTTTTCATCTCTACCTCTTGAAATTCTTGTCTTCCTTCAAACTTTAGCTGAGGTGGTATTTCTCTGAGGATATATTCCTAATCCCTTTACCACAATTAATAGTGAGTGGTCTTTTTCTTCTCAAGTTTTCTCATACTACACTTGCCTACCTGTTTTGTCTCTCCACTCTTCAGGAGAATGTAAGCTTCTTGAGGGAAAGGATTATTCCATTTTTGTTTTGTCTCCAGCACCTAGCAGTGCCTTGAACATGTCGACAACTTAATAAATGTTTATCAAATTGAAATGAACTTGAATCAAGTTTAAATACAATTTGGGTGAATCTTCTCCAAGTGATCACTTCTACAAAAGAATCCTTTATGTAGGTCAATATGAAAATTAATATTTAGGTTAAAAGTTGTATCTTTTTTAAAAGATGCTATCAATTGTTGGTCAAAAGAAAACTAATTTTAAGTTTTATAGTGACAAACATCAAGAGTCATGAAATTAGTTCTGTTGAACATCTTGATTTCTTTATTTGACAATTTATAGGTCAATTCTGTAAAATAAAAGGCATAGGTAGCACACAGTACCATGGTTTAAGGCCTAGATCTTGAGTCAGGAAGATCTGGGTTCAAATCTTGTTTTTGACACTTGTTAGCTGGATGTTACTGAGTGTCAGTTTCTTTGCCTTTAAAATAAAGGTGTCATTTTAGGTGGACTTTAAGGTTCCTTCTAATTCTAAAGCTCTTGGATTCAACTAGAGGCTAATTTCAAAATTAGATTAAATTTTAAATTTTAAGTTAAATTTTTAAAAAATTAAAATGGCTTAATGTTCTGAACAGATTAACTAGTTAATTCTTAACTATTTAATCCTAGTTAATCCTAGGTGGCCTAGGCAGGCAGTCCATTTTACTCTTCCTTCCTAGAGGAGCCACTAGGAGATGTCTTTGAGACTCAGAAGATATTTGAAGCTCTCTCTGTGCTTGGAGTCTTTATTCCAATTTTTTTTTAATTAGCCTGCTGATTTCTCTATCTACTCACTTACTCACTGTCTTCATCTTTCTCCCTCTTGATGGAGAAATTATTGAAATTTGAAAAATTGTTCTTCAACATTCTTTTCATTTTGTTAATTCTTTAACATCTTCCACATCTTTTAAATCTATGGCCTATCAGTTATCAAAACTAAAATAAATCATTTTTATTTCATGAAATTAAAAAAACTTTCATGAGCAAAACCAACACAACTAGAATAAGAAGGCAAGTGATTGATTGCAGGGAAAGATCATTCCTTTAAATATTTCTGATATGAGTCTGATGTAAAAAAATATATAGGGAACTAATACAAATAAATAAATAAACTTAAGCACTATATGAAAGATGGTTCCATACCACTAACAATAAAAAAATATTATAATCAAAAGAACTCAAATTTTCAACTCATAGCCAATAGATTTCCTAATTTGATTCTTTACCCTTGGAGATTCAGAATGTCACACACACACATATTGTTAGAAACAGCTTGAAGTAGGTGAAGGTTGCAGTTATGGCCCCTACACTGGTATAGAGGAAGGCAGTAAGTCTTTGAAAAGAATATGGTAGACTGATGTTGTCAGGGGAAGAGAAAAGAGAGGAATGATGAAGCATAGGAGCCACAGAAGTGACAATGGGCCTTTGTCTCTCCAGGGGCCCAGGTATCAAGGGTAATTCAGGAGAGCAGAGTGGGAGAGGAGATTGGGCAGTGATAGAGAAGATCATAGTACAAAACACCAGATCTATGTATATGAAAGGCCTCATAAGGGAGGACTAGATCCAGAGGCATGAGCTGGGCTGCTTCAAGGCTCTAATGAAGCCTTCTGAAGGCATCTGAGGACAAAAAATGGCTGATTGGGAAATATAGCCTTAGGCCGTGACACAGTTTCCCCAACTAACCAAGGCAGCACAAGTGACCCTTTTTATTTAGTCTAGCAAAGACCTTGTCTGACTGGCCCTCCCATTACATATGACTAGCTAAGAAGAGGGATAGAAATGAGCCAGGATTGTTGTGTCACTCAGACTCCTAGCTGGTCAGCCTTAAGGGAAGAGGCCCAAATAGAACAGAAAGCCAATCCCCCATCAGCTGAATGCTTCACTCTACTGAAGATCAAGATGACTTAGTTTTTTCCTATGACGATGTATCTTTCATCCCTAAAGATGCAACTATTCACTTCACTAAAAGATCTCTATTAGGGGCAAAGCAGAAACACACAGGTAAGAGAAACGTCAAATTTGCCACTGTCCCAGAGTCAGAGTTTCTCCCTTGTTATGACTATTATATAAAAGTGACTATATTTTATCCCAGAAATATACTCTGCAGAAAAGATGTCACTCTGGTAGTCAGGGCCTGGCCAACCAAGGATCCTCTGGATTATGCAATGGCCTCTTCTAATTTGGTTCCTCTTCAGATTAGGCTGGTCAGCTTCCTCTTAACAGAGTAGGCAACTGGGAAGAGGTGCCTTCAGCAGAACACTCGGCAGTCCCTGTTTAAGCTCTGAGGAAGACTCACAGTCGACTTTTGAGACAAATTGACTTGAAGGTTATGGAAAATTACTAGGATCTCTCAGTTTCCCTGAGTCAGTCAGTCATAGGTTTAAAGTTGAAAAGGGGAAGAGAAAGGAAAGTAAAAAAACATTTATATAGCATCTACTACATGCCACTTACCATGCTAGGTTACCATGCTATTACAAATATTAACATACTTAAATTTATATTTTTGTTACTGTGTTATTAGGAATATTATTAAGATATTTTAATATACTTATATGTTAGCATGTTATCACAAAATTAATATATTTATATTTATTTGTGTTACTTTGTTATAAATATTAACATATTTACATTTATATTGATTTGTATGTTACTGTGTTATTACAAATATTAATAGATTACATTCATATTTTTGTTACTATAATATTAACATATTTACAGTTATATTGATTTATATGTTACTGTGTTGTTACAAATATTAATATATTTACATTCATATTTCTTTTTTGTTACTACAAATATTAACATATTTACATTTATATTGATTTGTGTGTTAGTGTGTTATTACAAATGTGAATATATTTTCATCCGTATTTTTGCTACTACAATATTAACATATTTACATTTATGTTGACTTATATGTTACTATGTAATTACAAATATTAATATATTTACATCCATATTTTTGTTACTACAATATTAACATATTTACATTTAAGTTGATTTATATGTTACTGTGTTATTACAAATATTAATATATTTACATTCATATTCATTGTTTGTTACTACAAATATTAACACATTTAAATTTATATTTATTTATATGTTATCAATGTGTTAAAATCAGTAATGTGATATATATTTATTTTATGTTACTACAAATATTAACGTATCTAAATTTATATTTATATGTTATCATGTTATTACAAATATTAACCTATATATTTATTTTTGTAAGTTACCATGTTATTACAAATATTAACATACTTAAACTTCATGACAACCTGGTGAGATGGGCACTGTTATTAATCCCCATCTTACAGGTGAGGAAAGTGAGGCCAACAGAGGTTAAGTGACTTCCCCAGGATCTCACAGCTAGAAAGTATCTAAGATTGGACTTAAATTCAGGCATTCCTGACTCCAACTGTCTCTAGAATTGCTCTTAGAGGTCACCTAGTCCAACTCTCATTTTACAGCTGAGAAAACTGAAGCACAAAAAATTAAGTGACTCACTTAAGGTCATGTAGTCAACTACAAGCGTTTATAGAGTGCTTAGTATGTGCCAGGCATTGTGAAATACTGGAAATAGAAGCAGAAAGACAGTCCCTGATCTCAAGAAGCTTACATTCTAATGAGGAAAGGCAACCCATAAAAAGGAGCTTGGGAGATGGGAGAGATGAATCAGTAGTACAGCCTGAAGATGGATGAAAATGTCTTTGGTTCTGACCTCCTCTTTATTTAAAGAGGTCTTAGACAGATAATAAGTAGCAAAGCTCAATTTGGAACTGGGTTTTCTGACTCCAAACCTATTAGTCTTTATACTACACCATCTAGGATCTCTGGCTAGAAATCCCTGGTTGAACATCTCAGAGATTTTCAAGTTATCCCTGGACAGGACCACTAGGGCTGGCCTGATCCTGACCCGAACTCCTAGTAAACCATGATGCCCCTCAAGGCTCTAGAACTGCATAAGGTTCACACAGACTCTCCTAGACACATACCAGTCCTCCACGGGGAAGCTCAATCTCTGTTGGCTTTTTCTTTGGACAAGGAGGCAGAGGCACCCCGAAAGATGTTTTTAAAATATACCTCTCACTGACACTCTCTGTGAACCCCTTTAAAGATCTGTCCAAAGCCCTTTTCTTCCTGTTTAGAATTTACCAATTTCTGCATATTATCATGTATTATAAATCATAAATTACTACTAGAAAATTGATAAAAACTAAAATCAAACAATGGTAAATTGTTGGCATTATTGGCTTCACAGTGTGACACTGGGGTTGCTGTTTGGGCAGATGCCTAGGTAGCTCCTGGCTCAACTCTGGGGGCTCATTTATTTATTAACCCTTAACTTCTATGTATTGGCTCATAGGTGGAAGAGTGGTAAGGGTGGGCAATGGGGGTCAAGTGACTTGTCTAGGGACACACAGCTGGGAAGTGTCTGAGGCCGGATTTGAACCTAGGACCTCCCGTCTCTAGGCCTGACTCTCAATCCACTGAACTACCCAGCTGCCCCCCTTTCTTAGGGATTTATTTCTTTATTTCTTTCTTTATTTTTTTAATTTTAAAGCCTTAACTTCTGTGTATTGGTTCCTAGGCAGAAGAGTGGTAAGAGTAGGTAATGGGGGTCAAGTGACTTGCCCAGGGTCACACAGCTGGGAAGTGTCTAAGGCCAGATTTGAACCCAGAACCTCCAGTCTCTAGGCCTGACTCTCAATCCACTGAGCTACCCAGCTGCCCCCTCTGGGGGCTCATTTAATTCTGTTTTAGTGTTGAATCTTTAGCACTCTAAAGGACATCTCAAGGAGGGAGAATCTTGGGGCTGGGAGTGAGGAAGGAGGAAAGAGGGACTTTTTTTTTTTTCTATTTTGATCCACTCTGGTTTGAATCTGTTTTAATTCAGGAGCTAAGAACCACCTCAGGTCTGACTTAGTCCCTAAATATTTGTTATATTTAAAGGCTGATCCCCCAACTGTGGACCACATCTGGAATTCAGGGAAATGACACATTTACCTAGTTTCTTCCTAACTTGGTCATTTTATAGTGATATCTGACTCTTTGTGACCCTATTTGGGTTTTTCTTGGCAAAGGGATTGGAGTGCTTTGCTATTTCCTTCTCAGCTCATTTTATAGATGATGAAACTGAAGCAAATAGGGTTAAGTGACTTGCGCAGGGTCACACAGCTTGTTTATTTCTGAGGCCAAATTTGAACTTCCTGACTCCAGGCTGGGCATTCTATCCACCGCAACCCCAGTTTAGAGCCAAAATAATAACTTATAAAGCTCTTAAAAGTTCAAAAAGTTCATTCTATCCATCTTTCTATCTGTTACCTATTTTTAATATTTGTCTGGGTTACCCTGGACTCAGATTATTAAGTTTTCATCTGATCTTGTCTGGCCCCAGGTCAGCCCCACTTAGCCATTCTCTCCACCATGCTTTTCAAACACTAGCCCCTCTCTGAGTTGTCTTCTCCTATTAAAATATAAGCCCCTCACTTAGGAGAAAGAACTCTATCTACATCCAGAGAAAGAACTATGGGAGCAGAAACACAGAAGAAAAACATATGATTGATTCACATGGTTGGATGGGGATATGCTTGGGGATTTTGGCTTTAAATGATCACTCTATTACAAATATTAATACTACAGAAATAGGTTTTGAACAATGATGCACGTAAAACCCAGTGGGATTGGTCGCCAGCTCCTGGAGTGGGGAGGGAAGAAAGGAAGGAAAGATCATGAACCATAAAATCATGGAAAAATATTCTAAATAAGTAAATACATTTTCAAAATAAATAAATAAACAAACAAACAAACAAATAAATGAAATATGAGCCCCTCCTCATTTTTAAAAATATCCCTAGCACAGAGTAAATACTTAATAAATATTTTTTCATTCATTCTTTCTTCTCATTTGAGTCTCCCAACCATGGGGCAAATGTGACTATTATTTACCATTTTACAGCTGAGTAGTATAATATTATAGATTTAGAACTGGAAAGGACTTCAAAGGCCATCTAAAGTCACTTCCTCATTTTACAGGTAAGGAAACTGAGATTAAGGATTAAACTAAGATTAGGGAGGTTAACTGCTTTGCCCAGGATTTATATACCCAGTAGGAAAGGCGGGATTCCAACTCAAGCCTCCCTCACTAAGTCACTGAGCTGCCTCTGGGCTTCAGGTTGTGTGTTTAGAATTAAGGTTTGATTTGCCTCTTTGAGAGCTGTCTGTTTTAATTTTAAAGCCAGCAGAGAAATTCTGGCTTGAAAATACTAAGTCGTTCCTTCCCTGAACATTCGACAATACTAGCATTCGGTTTATGTGTATGTTTTCCCTCCAGTTATCTATTCTAGAGTTGTTTCCTGAGATACTGAAAACCCCAAAGCCACATTTTTTTGTTGTTCTGACCATTTCACCTTTTAAAATAAATGTCTCACCGGTCGTGAAAGCGAGATATTCTTTACACTTCACAATTTAGCTACCTTATGTGTTTTTATGGCAACCTCCCCCACTCCCCTTCTATCATTTATCATGTCATCTTATCACAGTCTCTTTCTGAGACGCAAATAGCACATTAATGTTTCCTTTTGTTAGGGTGAGTTGGCAATCTCCTCAGAAATGGAACAACTACAGACAGCTCTTTTTTCTGATAATCTTCCTGACACTTGGATGAGACTGGCTTATCCATCAACACACAGCCTAGCTCCGTGGTAAGTCACATGCCAACAGTGTGGATGTCACTTCTTGTCCATCAAGAAAACGTGTAGCAAGAACTCTCTGGTGTCTTAAACTTGTGAAATATCCTTCTCTCCTCTCCAATTCTGGAAGGTTCTTCTTAGCCTGCCATTACTGGTACCACGGACCATTCTCAGGCCATTACACCCACTAATATGCGAGGCCGAAAGATGCCTTCATTATTTCAGCTTAGCTAGGCTTTCCCTTGCAGCAGCCAGCACGGAGAGGAGCAGAGGATAGAGTGAAGGAGGGGCTGAATTGATGTAAAATCGGTTCTAAGTTGCATCTGGGGCTATAACACAAAATATGTAATAATTCCTCCAGTAATATCAGAAAACTCAACTTGTCTGTCTCCAGTGGCAACAGTTTTCCAGGGGGAAAAAAATTAAACAGAGAGAAAGCAAGTATGAAATGAAATTCCCTTTGCCCAAAACAGGTACAAAGATGCCACTCTTAAGCTTTGATCCTTGGCATATCCTTTCCCATTCCAGCGATTCTTTGTATTTTAAACCTTCCAAGGAGGAAAAGGTTGAGAGAGTGTCATGGGCATTAGGGGTGAAAAAGGAGAAGCATTTATCTATTTTAATTTGCATTTATATCTAGGGAAACAGACTGGGCTGTCACAGGCAATTTTTTTTTCCCATTTGTGAAAGTAAAAACAAATCTGTGGGGGTCAACTAGATGACTCAGTGGATTGAGAGGTCTAGAAACTGTGTTCAAATTTGGCCTCAGAAACTTCCTAAAAGTATGACCCTGGGCAAGTCACTTAAGCCTGTTTATCTAGCACTTGCCCTTCTGTCTTAAAGATGTTATTAAAAGAAAAGGTAAAGGTTTGGGTTGTTTTTTTTTTTTAATGCCCCGAGAATAGATCCTTGAGAAGGTTATGGACTGACTAAGGGGCTCTGCAGAGCCACGTAGGACCTTCCCTGGCATTCAGCTGCCAAGTGAGGAAAGTGGGTCATCTGGTAGGTTTCTATTTTGTTTTTAAAATACGTTAATACGTTTTCTTTTCTTTTCTTTTCTTACACCATAGTTTTCCCCAGTATCCATCCCCCTCCCTGAGAGCCATCCCATATAATAAGTAGTATTTTTTTTAAAAACAGAAAGAAAAAAGAAAAGGAAAAAGTCAGCATAACTGATTCCTACAAGCACCAAGTTCCAATTTTTTTCTTTTACTGAAGTACTTTTTATACCCTCTAAATTTGGGGTGTGGGATAAAGCCCTGGTCCATTTACCTTAGGTACAGCTCTAGTCATCACCTTTGACTGGGATTTGTTTTGTTTTATAGAATCCTTCAAAGGGCATTAAGACAAATCGTCTTCAAGCTGTAAGGCTAGAATTCTGAACATGATTGTACCCAACTTGAATCCTGCAGCTGGGCAATGAAAAGCGATATGGCTGGCCCTGGTAGGAGACTTGGATTCAACTGAGCCTTTAGGCCTTCTTTCTTTTTTCTTTTCTGTTCTCTCTGCTTCCCACTTCCCCGCAAAGCCCCTTGGTTAGAGTAAGTTTTGAGGGTAAGCACAGAATGTATCTTCCTCATCCATTAGGAGAAGGCAAGTGCTTTGGAGAGTGATGGGCTGAAAAAGCAATATTTGAAAACCTCTCTAATAGAAAAGGTAAATCTTCTTGGCTAGGAGGATGGGAGCATAGTGTGTTGTAGCTATGGAGTGCAAGAAAAGTAAATGACTCCCCTAGGACTTAAAGCCTCTAAAAAAATAAAAGTCTGGCATCCCTCCATCAAAGAAAATATCCACTCCTGTTGCTTCTAAGCTGGCAGAAACCAGGTAAAGCTGATGGAAACAAGCCTAACACTAATAAAAAAAAAATCCCTTTTGCCACAGGCATCCCTCTCCAAGAATCATTTTTGATCATGTTCCCCTATAGCTGAAAAAATGAGTTAAAGGATTTATTTAATTTTTTAAAACCAGTAAACTAACTGACTCGATCGCCCTTCCCCAGTTAGGAAAGTTAGGCAGCTCTTGCTCCCCAATGCACTGATGCTTTGAAAAGGAGGATGAGACGCCTAATGAAAGCTTAGACAGCAAGAAGAGCTCTGGGGAGTGGGGCTAGAAAACAAGTGCAGTGATATTCATGGATTAGGATGGAAAGGAATGCACAGGCGGTATTCATGAAGGTGCTTGTCAGTCAAGTGGAAGGGGTGACATTACAACAACTTCACTCAAGGACTTGAGCCATGGATTTTTTTTCCCCTGTGAATTGAAAGGAGCGAATGGCCTGTGAGGAAATTTTCCAACAATCTGGAAATGAATTCTGGGCAGAAATAAAAAAATAATAATACATAGCACTCCCCGTGTCCATGATGGGCATGCTCAAACGTATCTTCTCTTCCAAACAGTGAGGCAGGGCTGGGATCAAGAACCAGATCAGTGCCAACTAGGAACACACCCAAGCTTGGACTAAAAGATCCATACAAACCTGGGAAAGTGATTGGCTGCCAGGCTCTTGGAGCAACATGGAAAAACAGTGGACAAAGGGCAGGTAAGTGGTATAGTAGATAGAGTGCCAGGCCTGGAGTTGTAAGAACCTGGGTTCAAATCTTAACTTAGATATTTCCTAGCTACTTAACCCTGTTTCCCTAGTCCTCGCCTTTCTGTCTTAAAAGTTATTACTAAGAAGTGGCAGCTAGGTGGTTCAGTGGATTGAGAGCCCCGTCTAGAGACAGAAGATCCTACCTTCAAATCACTTCCTAGTTGTGTGACCCTGGGCAAGTCATTTAACCTCCATTGCCTAGTCTTTGCCATTCTCTTTTTGGAACCAATACATAATACTAAGATAGAAGGTAAGGATTTTTTTTAAGTTATTACTAAGACAGAAAGTAAGAGTTTAACACAAATTAAAACAAAGATTTTAAAACACTCATAATAATTGATAATAATTCAAGAGACAGATCACTGTTATTTTAATATAAAACACCACAAAGTCAATCATATTTTAAGGCTTTGGGTTTTTTTTTTTTTGGGGGGGGGGGAACACCCTTCAGAATAAGCATGGACAAAAATATTCAACTTCTGGCATTTTCTAAATCAAGCCATTGTCTCCAAGTGGGTTAGGAAAATTTCATAAGCCACTGTTAAAAGGGTGTATTTACAACCGTCCCAGATTCCTCCTCATTGCTATTAGTTTTCCCAGACAGTTGTCTGACATTTACTTATTTCTCCACCTCCAAATTTCCTCTTCCTCCACTACTTACCCTCACTGGCTAAGAACCAGGCGATGAAGGCCTAATCCTCCTGCCTCTTCAAGAAAATATCGAACCAACAAAGAGCAGTGAGTTTGGGTTTGTATTAAGTCAAGAAAGGGAGCCGTGAAATTCTGAGAGGATGAAGAAAAACCCCGGAGCCTAGACCCGAGAATGAAAGATTTTGGGAGTCCCAAAGTTGTGGGCATTTTGTGGTCTGACTTATTCCTTTTTGAACTCGTCCAGTATTTATCGAGCATAGAGACTAAGAGATGATATTTTTTTCTAGCGGAGGGGAAAAGGCCACAAACGACCAAATTTTTTTAGAGTGGCCTGAGCGAGGAGAGCTCTAAAGCTTGTGCGGGTCTGCCTGTCAGAAGCCGTGTTCATTACCCATTCAGCCACACTGGGCTGATCCTAGGAGGAGAATAGGTGACCCTGGGATACTGCAACCACTGCGTAGGAAGCTGAAGGAGAGCAATTGAACGCCGACAGAAAGAAGGCTTCAAGGACACAGAGAACCACAATTGGATACCGTTGAACAGTCTGTGATAGCTGGGAGGAGACAGCAGGAGTGACACAATTAGGGACAGGAGTGGTTCCGTTTGGTAGAGGGAAAAAAAAAAAAAACCCAACAACAGTAGGCTGTGTGTGTGGGGGACAAAGAAGGCCAGTTCTAAACTGGCCGCGTCCACAAAGAACAGACCGGTGTATGCGTGTGGCAGACACAGATCACTCTTTAAATCACTCTTGTCCATGAGCTCCAAAAGTCACCCAGGAGCAGAGTGCCTGAATGCAAAGGACAGCGAACCCGCGTGCGTAAATGTGCGGCTGCCCTCATGCGCTTGGGACACTCTGAGCCCAACAAAGCGACCCTTTGAAGGACTGGTGAGTTTCCATCCTGTTTCCTCTCTCTTTTCTGCCTCTTCTTCCATTCTCTCTCTCCCCAACACACCCTTGTTTCTGCATTTTAAAGCGAAAAAGCCAGTATGGAGTTCCTAGAGCTCATTTGCTCAGATGTGGTTTTTTTTGGTTATGAGGGTAGTTCAAACCATTTTTGAGTACTTTCCCCTCCAGTCCAAAATTCTCAGAAAATCAGAGCATGAAATCTGTTAGAAGTACAGGTTAGAAAAGCTGTGTCATACCGAGGAGGAATACTAATCACGTCCATTATACCTCAGTTTCAATAACGAATATCTCAGATAACTGAGGGGTAGTAGGACGAAGTGGAATAATATATGTGTGTTAGCTAAATCAGTGGCCACAAATGCTAGATGCAAGTTAATCCTTTATAAATATATTCACAAAATATATAAGGCCCTGACCTGCCCGCACAAAATATATCTTCTACTTTGTGTTTCCAGGCAGCTAAGGGAGGAAAAATGAGGGAATTCCTAGGCATCTGCTACCATTCAGCCTATGGAATAGTAGGGATGAATGATGAACAAAGAATTGATATCTTGGGTTACTGCATGGAATGTGACAGGGTAAATTGTTGGCTCCCCTTAGGATATCTGCAGAAATTTTCCCTTCTCTCTGTCAGAGACTATGCAGAGAGGGTTTGGATTCAGAAGACCCAGGTTGCAATCCCAAATGATTTAAAAGGCAGCTACGTGTCATAGTTTAGGCAGTTAGTGTCCTAGTGGACAGAGCTCTGGGCTGGGAATCAGGAAGACTCATCTTCCTGAGTTCAAATCTGGCCTCTGACTCTAGTTGGGTGACCCTGGGCAAGTCACTTAACTCTGTTGGCCTAAGTTTCTTCATCTGTAAAATGAGCTGGAGAAAGAAATGGCAAACTACTCTAGTATTTTTGCCAAGAAAACCCCAAAAGGGGTCACTAAGAGTCAAACACAACTGAAAAGACTGAACAACAGATATCATAATGGACGAAGTGCTGGGCTCAGAGTCAGGAAGACCTGAACTCAAATTCTGCCTCAGATACTTACTGACTAGACTAGTAAGTACTTATTAGACCTTTGGCCAATTCCTTTAACTCCCCTATAACTCTGTTTTTTCTTTAATAAAAAGAGGGGGTTGGACCCAATGACCTCTACAATTCTTCTAACTCTAAATATATGGTCTTCTACTTAATTAATTATATATAAATATATTATATAAATATAACAATTAATAATATTATCAGGGGTAGAACATTCTCCCACTTTGGGTTTTGGATTCCTCTTTTATACAAAATTATGTAGGTTGAACCAGATGAACTCATAGGTCCTTTCCAGCTCTAAATTCTACGATCTTATGGGTATTGTGAACCCACTGTTCACAGAACATTCACAGAAGAATATAAGTGGAAGAAAAAAACAGCTACTCTAACCATCTGTGCAGAAATGGAAAATCTTGTTCATTCATTTCAGTTGTGTGTGACTCTTGTTGTGAGGAGGATTACTTACTTATTATTTAGAAGACCTAGCAGGAAGGGCTTGAGAATTGCAGGACTGAAGTGGGTATCCTCACAGCAGAGTCCAGACTCACTCCAGTGATGTACCAGCTCCCCCAGGACCACTAGCTGTGCTCTTTCAGGTGGGTAGATTCTGGGAACTAACCCAGCCCAAGTTAACCTGCAACTCAGGTTGGGATTAATAGTCTCTACCAAAATCTCCCACAAGTAGATGTCAGTCTTCCTTCAGGAGCTCTGAAAATCTAAGGTCTCCTGGGGTCAGTTGCAACTTGTCCCAACCACCATGGAGTCCGTCTCAGAGAGATAGCAAGCCACACTTCCTGCTTCCCCATTCCATTTGAAATTCTCAAACTATTCCTGTTAGGTCTCCTAAATAATAACTAACTAATCCTCCTTACAACACTCTTCATGACCCCATTTGGGATTTTCTTGGCAAAGATACTGGAGTGGTTTGCCATTTCTTTCTCTGGGTCATTGTACAGATGAGGAAACTGAGGCAAGCAGGGTTAAGTGACTTGCCCAGGGTTACACAACTGGGAAGTATCTGAGGCTAGATTTGAACTCAAGTCTTTCTGATTTCAGGGCTAGCACCCTATCCACTGAGTTACCTAGTTATTCTTAGCTAGGTGTAAAGAAGCAGATTTTAAGTCAAATATGTTTTGAGCCACTCAAAAAAAATGATGGTTCTCTGGTCACTTGACTACTAAGTGCATTTATTTCCTAGTTAGCTATTATATCAACCTTTAATTTTGGATATTATAAGCCTGGATCAGAAGGAATACACTTTTCTTTATCACCAAGCAGGGCATATGGCAAAGCTGTACATCTCTCAAAGCAGATGGGAAAATTGTTATAAAATACATAGATGCCCACTGGCACAGCATATCAGTCCACTGGAGGGGAGGAGGTGTGCACCAAGCAGGATTATGACTGTTATAGGGCAAAAGTAAAATCTGAACATTTTAGAAGGTACAATTTCATTAGCCAAATACCCAAATGAATGTTCATATAGTAATTAGTTTGCTTTTGTTGTCCTGTGGAGTGAAAATGTGAACATCAAATTATACTTGAAATCTCCATTCTTTACAAGGAGATATGATGCCATCCATCTGCATTCCAGATACATATTTGCTTCCATAGAGGTTGACCCGCCTCTTTTCTCTCTGCCTTCCCTATTCTTCCTCACAATATTCTCTTCCTCCTCCCCACTCCTAATCTCTTCTCTCTCACTTTCCTCTTTTTTCTGTAAGCAGTTTCTTAAGTCCTGGATTACAGACACAATCAACCAGAACACTGGGAGAGTTCCTTTCCCCTCTTTCCTTGTTTCCTCCCCCAAATCAGCAGCATGTTTTCTCTATGTTTAACTTCATCATCTTTCTCAGTCCTCTGACTTAGTCCTGAAGCATATGGCATAAGGAAATTCAAAAAGGAGAAGAAAAGGTTTATGCTCTATGATTATCTGCTTTCAGAAATCAAATGGGGTAAAGTGGGAGTTAGGTGGTTAGTGGATTGAGAGCCAGACCTAAAGACTGGGAGGGCCTGGGTTCATATTGGACCCCAGATACTTCCTAGCTGTGTGACCCTGGGCAAGTCACTTAACCCCAACTGCTTTGCCCCTTACCAATCCTCTGCCTTGTTACTAATATTTAGTATTGATCCCAAGACAGAAAGCTAGGGTTTTAAAAAAAAAGTCAAATGCAGGGGAAGGGGGACTTTTTGTCTTCTTTTATTTGGGTTTCTTTAAATCCATTACACAACATCACCGAATTACTATGCTAAAATGCCATGTTTGTTTATATTTCTCTACTCATAAAATTAACATGGCTCCCCATTGCCTACAGAATAAAGAACAAGTCACTTAGTCTGGCATTTGAAGTCTTCCACAGACTGTCTTGCAAATTTTATTTCCAAACTAATTGAAGACACAAATCTTCCATTCTAACCAAACCGGCATCTACTTACCCCCCTAAACACAACCTATTTTCTTCCTTCACCATTCTCATGATAATACTCCACCCCTTCCTGACGTGCCTTCCCTCTCTCTTTCTCCCTAAATCCTACCAGCCTGCAAAGCCTTTCTCTTCCTTCAAGTTTTTCATGCTTTCTCTCTAGTCCACAGGGATCTTCGTCTTCCCTGTCCTCAGAGTAATTGAATCGGTCACTGAAACCATGCATTGTTTTCTTATATTTCATTCAACCCTTGTGTGGCAATTTCAGTTTTTGAGTGATTTTATTTTGTCTCTCCAATTAAATAATAAGTGCCCTGAAGGCAGAGGCTGGTTCTTAGACTCCTTTGTATCTGCCACAGACTAGCCCAGTGCTTCAGGCAGACTGAACACCAAGAAAATACTTATTGATTAGGCTGGGCTTTAGCGTTTATGTTTTTGCCAATAGGCTCTAAAAGGAAGCTGGAGCTGTAAGGGTCCTCATGTCTACACCACGATGATTGTCCCATCAACAGATCTTTGCTCTTTGGGGTTATGCTTTTAACTCTGACTTGGTCTGAAGCTTCACTGGTTCAACAGCCTTGTGGGGTCCCATAGTGATACAGATTATAATTATTCCATGGACAATGCTAATGAGTCACTATGGCCAAAAGAATTCATCACATGATACCAATTCTGGATGATACATACACAGTAATAGTAGTGGTAGTGGTAGTAGTAGTAGTAGTAGTAGTGGTAGTAGTGGTAGTAGTGGTAGCAGTGGTAGTAGTAGTAATAGTAGTAGTAGTAGTAGTAGTAGTAGTAGTAGTAGTAGTAGTAGTGGTGGTGGTAGTAGTAGTAGTAATAGTAGTAGTAGTAGTAGTGGTGGTAACAGTAGTAGTAGTAGTGGTGGTGGTGGTAGTAGTAGTAGTAGTAATAGTAGTAGTAGTGGTGGTAGTAGTAGTAGTAGTAGTAATAGTAGTAGTAGTAGTAGTAGTGGTAGTAGTGATAGTAGTAGTAGTAGTAGTGGTGGTGGTGGTGGTAGTAGTAGTAGCAGTAGTAGTAGTAATAGTAGTAGTAGTGGTGGTGGTAGTAGTAGTAGTAGTAGTAGTAGTAGTAGTAGTAGCAGTAGTAGTAGTGGTGGTAGTAGTAGTAGTAGTAGTAATAGTAGTAGTAGTAGTAGTAGTGGTAGTAGTGATAGTAGTAGTAGTAGTAGTGGTGGTGGTGGTGGTAGTAGTAGTAGCAGTAGTAGTAGTAATAGTAGTAGTAGTGGTGGTAGTAGTAGTAGTAGTAATAAGTAGTAGTAGTGGTGGTAACAGTAGTAGTAGTAGTAGTAGTAGTAGTAGTAGTAATAGTAGTAGTAGTAGTAGTGGTGGTGGTGGTAGTAGTAGCGGTAGTGGTGGTGGTAGCAGTAGTAGTAGTAATAGTAGTAGTAATGGTGGTAGTAGTAGTAGTAGTAGTAGTAGTGGTGGTGGTAGTAGTAGTAGTAGTAGTAGTAGTGGTGGTAGTAGTAGTAGTAGTAATAGTAGTAGTAGTAGTAGTAGTAGTAGTAGTAGTAGTAGTAGTAGTGGTGGTGGTGGTGGTGGTGGTAGTAGTAGCAGTAGTGGTGATAACAATAGCTTTCAGGGATACCCAGGTGGCACAATGGATAAAATGTTGGGTCTAGAGTCAGGAAGTCTCATCTTCCTGAGTTCAAATCTGTCTTCAAATACTTACTAGCTAGGTGGCTTAGGGAAGTCACTTGGTTGTTTGTCTCAGTCTCCTCATCTATAAAAATGAGCTGGAGGGGGCAGCTGGGTAGCTCAGTGGATTGAGAGCCAGGCCTAGAGATGGGAGGTCCTGGGTTCAAATCTGGCCTCAGACACTTCCCAGCTGTGTGACCCTGGACAAGTCACTTGACCCCCATTGCCCACCCTTACCACTCTTCTGCCTTGGAACCAATACACAGTATTGACTCCAAGATGGAAGGTAAGGGTTTTAAATTAAAAAATGAAAATAAAAAAATGAGCTGGAGAAGGAAATGGCAAACTACTCAAGTAACTTTGCCAAGAAAATCTCAAATAAGGTCACAAAGAGTTGGATAAGCCTGAAACAACTGAACAACCACAACAATAAAGCTTTAGCAGTTTACAAAGCCATTTACAAATATTATCCCACTTTACTTATGAGAAGGAATGCTGTCCACATCCAGGGAAAGAACTGTGGGAGTAGAAATCCAGAAGAAAACATGTAACTTATCCCTTGTTTATATGGGCATGTGATTTGGGGTTTGGGTTTTAAAGGATTGCTCTTTTACAAAAATGAATAATATGGAAATGGGTTCAATTGATTATATATATATATATCCCAGTGGAATTGAATGTCAACTTCGGGAGCAGGGAGGGATGAGGGGAGGGAGAAAACATGAATTGTGGAATCATGGAAAATTTTTTAAATAAAAAAATTTAATAGAAAAATAAATGAATTAATTAATATTTCCAACCATATATTATCCCTCTAGCCTCACAGTCTCACAGTTTTCTGGGGTGGGGTAGGTGCTATTATTATCTCCATTTTGTAGATAAGAAAATTGAGGCCTAAAGGGATCACATTGAGGCTTACCAGGGATCACATAGCTATTAAGTATCTAAGACTGGATTTGAACTCAGGTCTTCTTGACTCCAGGTTCAGTGTGCCATCCACTATGCTGTGTAGCAGTCTCTAGTAACTGTTTTTGTACCACTGGAAAAGATTTAAAGACTCAGGGCACTTAGGTAGTATAATACCTTCTAAGATATAGAGTAGAACTTAGTGCAGACGGGTATTGGCGTCTTGGCTAAAGCCTCTTTGCTTTCTAATCTGCTCTCTGTTCTAGTGGAGGTCGATAGGCATTTGTGTGCCTAGAGCCTAAAAACAAAACAAAAAGAACCTTCAGTCTGTCAACCTGAGGAACAAGAGTTTGGGTTTCCTGACAACTGAATCATGAAGACTGGCACTAGAATGAAACTGGCAAAGCCCCAGATGCATCCTTGCAGAATACCTTCTGGAGTCAGATTGCACCTCATTTGTGTCGCTATCTCATGGCAAGCACAGTGACACAGGCTCTTATAAGTGCTTGAGGATGGTTCCAGACGTAGCCTGGTATAACAGGGCACTAGACTTAAGAGTCAGACTGAGTTATAATCCTGCCCAATAGCTGCAGGACTTTGGGCAAATTTTTTAATCTCTCTATTGTTATCGTTGTTCAGTCATGACCCCATTTAGGGTTTTTTCTTGGCAAAGACGCTGCAGTGGTTTGCCATTTCCTTCTCCAGCTCGTTTTACAGATAAAGAAACTGAGCCCATCTGGGTTAAGTGACTTGCCCAGGATCATAATAGCTAGTTAGGTCAGATTTAAACTCAGGTCTTTGTAATAAGGTATATTGAACCTTATTATGTATTGGTGTTTGTATTTGTAAATACTTATAACATCTTCCTGACTCTAGGCTCAGCTCTCTATCCACTGAGCCATCCAGCTGCCACTAATCTTTTTGTACCTGTCTTCTTATCTGTAAAAGGAGACCAGGGGAGATTGGACTCAGTGGTCCCTGAAGTCCCTTCAAGCTTCCAAATTGATGATCCTATGATTGTTTTGGGGCAAAATATTGATAAATATCCATCTATACAAATGTCTATTGCAAAGTATCCTTTCCCTATTCCTCAAACACATACATATATAAACACACATACTCTTTGGGTTATTTAGGCTTCTAAACACTGACCTTACTTAATAATAACCCTTCCCTTCTTTCTTTTCTTTTCTTTTCTTTTTTTTTTTTTTTTTTTTTTTAATTTTTAAACCCTTACCTTGCATCTTGGAGTCAATACTGTGTATTGGCTCCACGGCAGAAGAGTGGTAAGGGCTAGGCAAAGAGGGTCAAGTGACTTGTCCAGGGTCACACCACTGGGAAGTGCCTAAGGCCAGATTTGAACCTAGGACCTCCCATCTCTAGACCTGGTTCTCAATCCTTTGAGCCACCCAGCTGCCCTCAAAGAGGGGATTGGAGGGGACAGTCTTTGAATCTATGAATCTTTGAGACATTAAGGAAGTTACCCTCTCTGAAATATGTTTCTTCTTCTACAAAATGGTAGCTGCCCCCCCTTCCCTTCTTCTAAGGGAGCTGTTAGTGACCTTCCTCCTTGCTGAAATTCCCCACATCCCATTCCATAACAACAATAGCTGACATTTACCCTCCCTTCATATATACAATCTTATTGGGTCCCGATTACATGCGTGCGAGGTAGGTAGAGACGTGATTATGAGTTCTATACTACGGGGGAGTAAACTGAGACAGAACTAAAATGACCTGCCCCACAGTCAGGGTAACCCTGCTACCAAGTAGTCATGTCTTTTGCCCTTCCCTCTAGTCATCTGTCTCTCTCCCTTCTTGCCACACCGAACGTAGCAATTGTTCCAAATTGCTAAAGATTTATAAAGTTACTGAGACTAAGTCCCCCCCTCGCTAAGTACAATATTACTCATTAGTTTCATATACAATGATCATATTCTAGTGATATAATACATAATGACAATCTCAATACTTTAGTCTGACAAGCCCACAAACCTGACAATCTAAGTTTCAAGGCACAGCAATTAAAGAAAAATTTCACACTCTAATGTCATTGTGCCCTCCCTGTGAGAGGAGGGGGCTGGACTCACTCTGAGCACGACATTCTGAGATGCTGTCAGAACTCACAAAGTTAAATAAAAAATCCTCTCGGTGTTATGTGTGGGGTAGACAATAGGCAGGCGCTACCGGAATAGATAGCTGTCACTTTAGGAGCCCACCTGCCATTCAGAGACACACACCTCTTCCCGTGGCATCTGCAGAACATCTCAGCTGATTCCGTGCCTCTACCTGGGCCTCAGTGTTCTCGTGGTGGGAAGATCTGATTTGCTTTGTTAGTTCCCCGGCGGTCACGCTTTACTATTGAATGGCAGTGGTTTGGCTTCCCCCAACGACAGCTCTGAACTCCTCAAACTGAATCCAGAAACTGTTCGACAAATCTCTATCGGTTTTTACCCGGTCGAGGTTTTACCGTACAAATGGCGGCCAAAATACATTTCTTGTCAGGCTGTGCCTGCCTCCAGATTTGTGTATTTTGTGTCTTTTTAAAAGTGCAGATTCCCAATCAAAATTAATGACTGGCATCCTAAAAAAAAATGACTTGGCTGCTTTCTATAAATAGAAGAGTTAAAGCTTCATCTAGTTCGGATCCTTCAGAGGTGGGACTTTCGGTAAAAGTAGGGATTCAGACAAAGGGATCTTTGGGATCTTTTCCAGAACTAAAGCCTCTGAGCAATGACATGTGTGTATTTGCACACTCACTCACACACACACACCCCAGTGCCTAGCACAACCCTGCACATAGTTGGAGCTGTAATAGATGTTTATTGAATAGAATGTGAAAAGAATAGTCTTATAAGAAATAATTAGGGCAGTATCTCAGAGGTCAGAGTTTTGCCCTAATATGATAAGGGCATGAGTTTGGAATCCGTTTCCAATCTCTTAGGTATCCTCTCCAGCAGCTGGGTAGTGGGGTGCCACCAGAAATGTGGCATCTCTGCAGAGATATTCACCTCTGGGAAAAGAAGGCTGTATTCTGATCCTATTTGAATGGGAAACAAATGAGAAATCCCCTGGGTTATGAAACTCGGAGTATTTTTGGTTCTTTTTTTATTCTTCCATTTTGGTTTTGTAGCTTTCTATGTACTCTCACTCTTTGCTGAGCTGCTGAGAGCTCAATGAAACTGGGGCTCTAGATCTCTCCCTCCCTTGCCTGGATATCAGGTTTTTTCAACCTCCAGTCCTTCCTCACAGGTAGGAAGCACATCACAACTCATTAGTAATTTACTGCTACAGTAATTTTTATAATTACTGCCAGGAGGCCTCATTAAATTTGATCTAATGAATAAATATTGTATTTTTCAACGTGATTACCAGAACAGCTTAAGCTGAGTGCCATAAACAATTATTTTCCTCACTACTCAGTATGTCGGTGACTATTGATTTTTATTTTGTAAAGAATTTACTGTAGTAATACCGATATAAATGACTCTTCAGGAATAGTAAACATCCCTGGTGTCAATTCACAAGTAACATATAGCTGGGAGGATAAAGGGGGTTGGAGGAGAAGTGAGGGCTGGAGGAAATAGAGGTTTGTTGTTTGAGTGTTTGTGGTCAGAAATATTGCTTCAGCCTGGAAAAACCACCCCTGTTCTGGCTGCTGAGTGAGAATCAAGTATCTGTCTTACCTCAGATAGTGCCACCGATTCACTGAAGGACTATCCATTTTGGATAGCAGCCTTTAGGGCTGGCTGAACAACAATGGGGGGAAGGCTGACTAAAACTGGCAATCCTCCCAATTCCTTCTACTAACAACCCCCCTCCACATCCCATTCACCCCCTCACAGAAGTGAATTGATTTATCAGGGTCATTAAACTAGTAAATGATGGAGAAAGGAGTTGAACTCAGATCTTCCTGTCTATTATGTGTAGAACAGAATGCAAAACTTCAGTTATAATTGAGAAGATTTTTCCTCTGGATAATAGATTTCTCTGCATAGATTGGAGCTTCCCCAAAATTCCTTTTTTTTAAAATCAACTGTAATAATGAATAAATAATCATTAAAGAAAATAAATAATAAAGTCTCATCCAAGATGTATATCAGAGACTTCTCTACAAAGCAGAGAAAGTCTTTCCCCATAAATCAAACAATATCTATTTATTAATGTGTCATTACTGGAAATAGATATAAAAGTGAGATAGACTCTGCTTTTATATAGCTTACAATCTTTTTTTTTAAGTTTTAATAACAAATTTCCGCATAAGTTCTCTGAAGTTTTATGATCCAAATTGTCTCCCACTCTTCTTCCCTCCTCACCCCCCCACAGCTGACAAGCAATTCAATCTGGGTTATACATATATTATCATGCAAAACCTATTTCCATATTATTCATTTTTGTAAGTGAATAATCTTGTAAAACCAAAACCCCAAAACATATACCCAAATAAACAAGTGATAAATCATATGCTTTCATCTATATTCTGACTCCAGTGGTTCTTTCTCTGGCTTTGTATAGCATTCTTTGTCATAAGTCCCTCAGAATTGCTCTGGATCATGCTATCAGAAGCTAAGTCTATTACATTTGATCACTCCATAATATTGCTGTTACTGTATACAGTGTCTTCCTGCTTCTGCTTAATTCATTCTGCATCAGTCCATGTAGTTTTTTCTAGTTCTTTCTGAAATCCTCCAGTTCATCATTCCTTACTGCACAATAGTATTCCATCACCATCCTATACCACAATTTGTTCAGCCCTTCCCCAATTGAGGGACATCCCTTTAGTTTCTAATTTTTTGCCACCACAAAAAGTGCAGCTATAAATAATTTTGTACAAACAAGTCCTTTCCCAATTTTTTCTTATTTTGGGGGGATACAGACCTAGTAGTGGTATTACTGGATCAAAGGGTAAGCATTCTTTTATAGCACTTTGGGCATATTTCCAAATTGCCCTTCAGAATGGTTAGATCAATTCACAACTCCACCAGCGATGTAGTAGCGTCCCAATTTTTATGTAACTTACCTTCTAACAAGAAGAGGCAAGATATATTATATAGAAAGAAATATGTCTGTGTATGTACATATGTACTTGTAGACATATTTATTTAGACACAGACATATACATAAACAGACATCAGCAAAGGCAGTTTTAGTTTAGGGCAGGGGTTCTTAACATGTAGTCCATAAAGTTGTTTTTTAAAAGATTCTGATAACTAGGCAAATCACTTAATCCCCATTGGCTAGCCCTTACTGCTCTTCTGACTTAGAACCTAAGATAGAAGGTAAGAGTTTAAGAAAAGATACAGCTTTTCACTCAGAACTTAACTCTAGTTCTATGAGAAGAAACATTGTTTATTTTTGCATAACAATCAAATGTCATCAATTTTAAAAATTGAAATCTAGAACCACAGCTGTAGCCATGGAGCAACAGTAGTAGATGGATGATATGGTTTTCATTAGGCTTCTCAGGATTATGTTCCTGAAGAAAGGGGGGGAAAAGGAAAAGATAGTACCTTTCCCTCATGTAAGACTCCCAAGTTCCAGAGATGAGTTTATTATTACTCCTTCCCACCTTCTCTTCCCTCTTTCTTATACTTTCTCTCCCTCTCTTCTTTCCTTCCCAGGATTTTCTGTGTTGTCCTGCAGCTGCTCAGAGACTTCCACTACCTTACACTGGTCAGATTTGCTTTGTTTTCTATTCCCCACATGATTTCTCTTAACAAAACTCCCATTGATTCAGTTGAGAAAAGTAGGAGCAATAGTAGAAAGGACTCTAAAATTCTGCCACTATAAGGCTTAGGCCTGACTATAGATGCTGCCATTCTGCTAGCTGTGTCTTTGGGAAGTTATTTAATCCTCCTGAAACTCATTTCCATCATCTATAAAATGGCAATATCTATATCACTGGGTTACTTTCAGGATCAAAGTGACTAGTTAAAAATACGTTGTAGCTTAATAAATGTAAGCTAGTAGTCGAATCTGATATCTTATTCTTACTTTAGTATAAATTAACTGTAGTCAGGCAATTAGGTGGTACAATGGGTAGAGTGACCAGCCTAGGGTCAAGAAGACTAGGTTTAAATCCCTCACACGCTTAGTAGGTCTATGACCCTGGGCAAGTCACTTAACCCTGTTTGCCTCAGTTTCCTTATTTTTATTTTTTATTTTATTATTATTTTTTTTTACCCTTGTTCTTCGGTGTATTGTCTCATAGGTGGAAGATTGGTAAGGGTGGGCCAATGGGGGTCAAGTGACTTGCCCAGGGTCACACAGCTGGGAAGTGGCTGAGGCTGGGTTTGAACCAGTTTCCTTATTTTTAAAATGAACTAGAGAAAGAAATGGCTAACCACTCTGGTATATTTGCCAAGAATAGACAATTGGGAGTAAGTGACTTGCCCAGGGTCACAGCTAGGAAGTGTGTGAGGCCAGACTGAGACTAGAACATGGGTCCTGCCACATATAGGTCTAGCACTCTATCTACTCAGCCACCTCATTGCCCCCATTTGCATTTTAAAGGGATTTTTAACTCAAAGAAATCTGGTAGCAGGTAGTGGAGAAATTTGGGGGAGGGATTAAACCAGGAAAATGTGATAGCTTGAGCATATCTGGATTTCAGTAGACATTTGATCATTATTTTTAACCCTAACCACCCATTTTTAACTTCTCCAATAACATCCAAAGACCCCGGGGAAGACATTTTCAGTCATCACAACAATTCACTTTTCTTCTGCGTCTTTGCTTTTCACCCAGGAGTATCCTCGCAAACCCCTCATCCTCCGTTCCATCCTCTACATTTGCCAGTCATACAGTGAGTCCCAAAACGTCTTCATACAGTTTCAAGCTTTCATAGTTTGAGGGTCCTGCACACTGTCTCCAACTAACTTGTTTTTCTAGGTTGGACTCACATTGTTGGTCCTCGTTCATTCTAACTTTCAGCCCTAATAGTGTACTTGCTATTCTTCATGCACAACATTCCAGCCATCACCTCTGGGGATTTCCATGGACTGTCCCCCATGTTCAGAATACACTCCTTTCTCACATCTACTTCTGGGAATTCCTAGGACTCTTCAAGGTGCAGCTCGTGTCAGTTCCTATATCACGAAGCCTTTCCTGATCTTCCTAATCATAAAGACTCTTCCACCAACCACAAATTACTACGTCCATATTTTATACTTACTTGAAAACACGCTGTTTCCTTCCACAAGGATATCATCTCCTACCCCATGCAGGTACCCACTCCACTTCCAAGCAAAACTGGCGTTGGAGGGGAAATGGTGGGGAGACACAAGTGTGGAGAAAATGGTTTGTGCAATGACCTATAAGCATCATCTGCGAAGCTGCTGCTATTGTGGTCCAGGAAGTAAGAGTCAGATGATTACTCAAGTTATTTCTCTTTCACTCATTTGTCTTCATCATTTTATACAGAGATCTATAGTTTTAATCTATATGAGGGTACTCTTGTGTGGTATATTCTTGCATCGATGCAGAGGGTAAAATAATCCTAAAATTCTTGGGAAATGTTCAGTGAGGTTCAGGGAATTTAAGTAACTGGTCCAGAGTTATTCAGTGTTAGGGGAAGGATGTGAAAGGTAATCTTTTCTTCTTGGGTTCAAATCCAGCCTCAGACACATACTAGCCCTGTTATGGCTGGTGGTAAATCACTTAATCCTGTTTGCCTCAGTTTCCTCACCTGTAAAAATAAGCTGGAGGGACAGCTAGATGACTCAGTGGATTGAGAACCAGACCTGGAAACGGGATATACTGGGTTCAGATTCGGCCTCAGACACAAATACTGCTTAGCTGTATGTCTTTGGGAAAGTCACTTAATTCCAACTGCCTATACCCCTTATTGCTCCTTTGTCTTGAAACCAATACATAGTATTGATTCTAAGATGGAAGATGAGGGTTAAAAAAATAAAGTCAGAGAAGGAAATGGCAAACTGTTCCGGTATCTTTGCCAAGAAAACCCCTAATGGGGTCACAAAAAAATCAGACATAACTGAAACAACTGGATAACTTTCTTACTCACTTCAAATTCAACTATCCACTCCCTCATACAGCCTCTACTCTTGTACAAATGACCCAAAGCAAAATTCCAACTGTTTGAGGGAAGAACAAGTAACTGGTGATGAATACTAAAATGCGAAAGCTGTTTATTGAATGGCATTTCCCAGCAACTCTCAAATGACACCATATTTCATAGACACTTCCTGATACTAAATTGAATCATGATTGATAAGGTCAAGGTTGTTTTTTAAATACTTGATTTCTATTCTAGGGGACACAGTAAATAGTGATGATTTTACTGAGGGAAAATAATTGCTGTAGAGTTCCCTAAGGGCAGCAAGTGTTTTGAATTTTGTTTTTAAATACTCAGCACTTAGCACAATGTCTGGCTCATTGCTGTTCTTCAGTTGTATCCCAACTCTTCAGGTCTATGGGGTTTTCTTTTCTTTTAATAGTTTTTTAATTAAGTTTATTTATCTAATTAATTTTGAATATTTTTCCATAGTTCCATGATTCATGTTCTTTCCCTATCCTCTTTCTATAAGCCAATGAGCAATTCCACTGGGTTTTACATGTGTCATTGATCCAGAACTATTTCCTAAGGGGTTTTCTTGACAAAGATACAGGAGTGGTTTGCCATTTCCTACCCCACCATATCCCCACTTTACAAAAGAGAAACTGAGGCAAATAGGGACTTGCCCAGAGTCACATAGCTACTAAATGTCTGAGGCTGTATTTGAACTCATATCTTTCTGATTCCAGACCCAATGTTTTATTCACTCACTGCTCCTTCTAGCTGCCCCATCTGACTCATAGTAATATTTTATTTAAATTAATAAATGCTTGTTCAGTGATTGATAAAAAGATTTGAGAATGACATTAAGTGAACCTTTTGCCTACAGTATAAGTAACTATTTACTTCTTTAACATTTCTTCCCTTTAAACAGGGCCAAAAAAATTTATCAGCCCGCTGAAATGAAAGCATATTTTTTCCCCCTACTTGTATGGAATAAATTGCTTCTTGCTCTAGATTACTTGGCATTTGTCATGCTTCATATGAGATATTTTCCCGGATCAATGTCACTGAAATAAGAAAAATCAGCCTCAAGTTGGTTAAGGGGAGTGGCAAGAGAATGCAAATTCAGCAATATGCTTTCCCACTAACTTTGTTGTAGCATTTCCACAGAAGCAAGGGATTTTAAATTTCCCTTTACCTATACAGATTAATATATATACCTCTTGTAAAAGACACAGCTATAACTGTCATTAATATGGCTTACTTGACACATTAGAGAAGCTCATTTTTGAGGTGAACTACCTCTCATACAAATTAAGACTATTATTAGAAGCAGCCGGTAGTACAGTGGATAAAGTGCCAGACTTGGAGTCAGAAGGTCCTGGGTTCAAATCTAGCCTCAAAACACTTCCTAGCTGTGTGAACCTGAGCAAGTAACTTAACCCCAATTGCCTAACCTTTGCCACTCTTCCATCTCAGAATTGATACTAAATCAGAAGGATTAAAAAAAAAAAAGATTGTGAGAAATACAGAGGGTTATACTAAACCATAATTCAAAGGGGAAAGGACTGAATAATCAACGCAAAAGAATCACTATGCACTCCTCTTCCCAAAGGGGTAGGGACAACCCCCATCTCTTCACTTTTAATTAACAATAACATTTATATAAATGGCAGTGCTGTATATTGGCTCATTTCAAATAGTTTCTAGAGTTATACATTATTCTAGTTATACAAAGGAAGTCACCTTTGAAGCCTCAGAATGAAGGCAACCAGGGTCCAAGAACCTTTACATATTGTTTAATACAATCCCCTTGTTTTATAAATGAGGCACCTCCAGTTTTAAAACTAGTTGACATAGCAGTGACTAGAACATGGGGCCTACTTTTCCATTTTAGGACTACTCTTATGTTCTTTTGTGGAAATCAACTAATCAGAACATTTGGTATCTATTCAAATGAATTTAGTTAATACCTTTTTCCTCCCTTCCCAATAGTGGAAGGGGGAAATATAGCCTCTATCTCCATAGTTTTAATTTTTAGTCCTTTAGTTTTAGTCCTTTGAGTTTAGTTAACAGAAGCATCTGTTAATTTACACACATTTTTCTGGTAAAGAAAGCTGCAAAGTATTTACATTAATTAAAAAAAAATGTTTTTTCTTAAAATGCTTTTTGTTGTTGAGTCATTTTGGTCTTCTCTAACTCTTTATGACCCAATTTGGGATTTCTTTGGTAAAGATATTAAGAGCAGTTTGCCATTTCCTTCTCCAGCTCATTGTACTGAGGAAGCAAAAGGAGGTAAACAGGGTTAAGTGATTTGCCCAAGATTACTGTCTGAGACCAGATTTGAGCTCAAGTTTTTCTGACTCAAGGTCTGAAACTCTCCACTATGCCATGCTCAAAATGCTCACATTATGGAAAATCAACTGAAAGCTCTTTAGTAGTAATACTTTGATTTCTTTTAAACCCCAAGCCCAATGGATGCCAGATAAGAAAGCTGTATCAATTTTTAAAAATAAAAATTTACCCTGTAAACATAAAGCATTTCCACCAAACAGTGGAAAAACTCAGAAATATAAAAATTAGCATTGGCATCACTTTGGCATTTGAGAAGGGAGAGCTATTACTCTCCACTAACTTATTTCCCCCCCCAAAGATGCTATATTGTATTCAAAAGGTTTTCTTGAAGACTAGTTGGTCATCCAGATTTCCCTGGTTCAGATTTAACCATAAAAATCAGTTGGGTTGAATTTTATTTCACCTCCTTCTGTCCCAGACCTGCTTTCTCCACCAGGATTATCATGGATTCAGAGTTGAGGGGGACCATCTAAGCAAACCCCCTTTTAGATATGGGAAAACTCGGGCTCAGTCATACAGATTATAATGAACAGAAGCAGGATTCTAACTCCAACCTGATTTCTCATATCCTGCTTCACAGGAACACAGAGGATTGGATGTGTGAGTGAATAAATTACTTTTCCTAAAAACCAGGCTGTGAGTGGAAACAGTTGATGAACTGTATTATCCATGGGAGGCATTAAAGAGATCTTTGAGATAGAGAACCAGGCCTGGAAAAGGGCAATCTTGGGTTCAAATCTTCCTACTTCGGTGACTGGGACAAGTCACTTGACCCCTGTTGCCTAGCCCTTACCACTCTTCTGCCTTGGATGCAATATTTGATATTGATTCTGAGTTGGAAGGTAAGGATTTGAAAAAATAAATTTTAAGTGCTGAATAACTGATGAAAATGAGTCTATTTTGAATTTGCTGTGCTGGTTACTAGGTTCAACAATTTCTCCATTTGGAGAACTCTTAGGGTAATCATCCAAGCTAGAAGTAATGTCAGTTCTTTGGTTTATCTAAAAGCATGGAATCTATTGAAATAATCAAGAACCAAGTTAAGCTCCTTGAAAAAAAAATGCAATCCCTACCTAGATCATAGGTTCCTGCCCACCTGGACCTTACAATTAAAGGCAGGAGTTAGAATGTTAAACAACAGCAAAAGAATAATTAATAATTCACTAGTAACAGCATTTATGCAGTTTTTTAAGGTGTGCAAAGCACTTTGAAAATATCTCTTGGAGGCTGGTCCTATCATCATTTTATAGATAAGGAAATAGAGACAAAGATTTAATGATTTGTCCAGGGTCACACTGTTAGTGTCTTAAGTCTGGATTTGAACATGGGTCTTCCTGACTCCAGGTCTAACACCCTAGTCATTGTGCCATCTAGGAAGAGAGTATATACCTGTGATTTCAGTGAAAGAAATTCCTAGTGAAAAAACCTCTTTACCAATTCAGGGTAGCACTTAAATTATAGTCTTGTTTAGCACAGAGATGTCAAATATGTGACTTCAGAAACCAGATTAAAATGTTACTGGGAAATACTTAAAATAAATAAAAACACAATAGAACAAAGATAACATTAACACCTACTTCTCCAAGGCAAAATGTTCCCATGGGGATGCTTACATATGGTTTAGTGGCCTCCATTTCGATTTGAGTCTGACAGGTTCTCTTAAGTCAATATGAGCCCAAAGGGATTCTTAAATATGGATTAATGGCCTGCTTTTCCATTTGAGTTTGACACCACTGACTTAGAGAACCGCCCAGCAACAGAACCAATATGCATCAGAAATAAAACTTGAACCTGGTTCATGCTAACTTACATATTTGGTTGAAATTAGTCAATAGAAAGGCTTATGCCTCCTAATACTTTTTTTTATTCTTTTGGCTAAAGTAGGTATCAAAGAAAAACAAGCAGACAAATATGAACAATACTTTTTATTAATAAAATAAAATTTGTGTACAAAAGAACATTACAGATCTAAAGATTTATTTACAATGTGTTTTATTTTCTGATTTAAGGTTCAATTATGCGTCTAAAAGGGCATGAGAATCATGGTGTGATGCTGTATGTCAGGAAAGTACAAGGGATTCTGTCAGAGCACAGTAATGCCCTGTCTCCCAATTCAGTTTAATACTAAAAGCCAAAGATGGACGTTATTCCACAGGCTTAAAACAGTATCAAAAAGTACTTTAGTCATAACCGTTTTGATTTCTTCCATCTTCAAGAAGGCACTTTCCATTCAGTAGCAGAAAATTAAAAGCTAAAGTCAACGTTGTACACGGGCCAGTTATATTCCTCACTCAAGCAGAAATTCTAAGCGCTGCAGGCCATTATTTAAGCCAACTTTCCATATAATATGGTCTAAGAAATATTTTGAAACATAGGAACCATATAGAATACAGAGGAGTAAAAGCAGATACGTTAAAAGTCTAACACCAAAAATTTAAAGGTTAGTCTAGTCTTCAACTGCAAGATTACTGAGGGGAACAGAGAAAGGAGAGTATGATGCACATTTAATACTGAAGTTCTTAAGATACTTTTTGATTCCTGTGATTTTTTTTCTAATGCTGATTCAAGTATATAAACTGTATGAAGCACATGAAATTTTATATTGCAAAGGTAATGAGCCAGTACATGCACACTTTTAAATTTCATGATGTACAAAAAAAGTTTAGGATTTCCAACTATAACAAGAGAAACCTGATATTCAAAGTGCAGGTTCTGTGTGCTCAGGGACTAGACTGTAAAAATCACACTTTGCCCTCTGCACTTACAGTGTCACCTTCCATATTGTTTCTAAGCACCAAGCTACTACCTCTTGCCAGAATCATCCATGGATATAAAGTACTATATTAGGAAGGTTAGTTCCCTAAGAATACTTAATGAGGCATTTCCAAGTGTTTTGTTATATTGCTAGGTTCCAGGGCTTTAGCCCCAATCATGAGCAAATCCGCTTCCTCCCCACAAATACTAAAGAGACAAAGTCAGCTATATTTCAATAAAATCATTTTCTAGCAAGTGGTAGTAAGGGGAAAAGGGGAGCATAAAAACAACAATGTAACTTTAGAGGTATGTTATTTGTGCCTCTGAAACGGATCTTAAACTTATCTTAATTTGACACCACTATAAAAAAATACTGATTATCAAGATTGAAACCTGAAGTTATTTAACCATATAACTGCCAAGATTACTGAAGTTGAAAAAGGAGATTAGAGAAAGGAAATGATGCCAGTGAATCCTTCATCAATTTTCTGCCTCCATTTCAAATTCCCGCTTCAGACTGCAAAAGAAAAAAACAAAGCCAAAAACACTAAATTCTAGTTTTCAGTGGCACCAGGATACCCAAGGATTAAATCACTTCAATTTTTTAAACTCTTATCTTCTGTCCCAGAATCAATACTAAGCACTGGTTCCAAGGCAGAAGAGCAATAAGGACTAGGCAGTGGGGATTAAGTAACTTGTCTAGGGTCACCCAGCTAGGATGGTATCTGAATCAAGATTTGAACCCATCTCTAGGTCTAACTCTCAAGCCCCTGAGCCACCCAGCTGCCCCCAATCATTTATATTTAAGCTTGTACCAGACACAAGCAGGAGGTCCACTGATGACTTACCTTTTCAAGTATGCATGCACATTTCCAAAACCGTGATACTTGGCCAAGTACACCAACACACCAGTTGCACATCGTCCATCTCGCTGCCTACAAAAGCTGCAGTTGCAGATTCCACGACAAGGTGGGCAATGCCAATTCTAAGGTGGTTTTAAAAAAATTTTTTTAAAGTAAAGAGAAATAATTAAAAGGTTAATAACATTGAACATATAAAAATTCTAACCAGGATGTTTATTTTCTTACATTTTTCTCTTCCTCTTCTTCACACTCCTCCCAAATTTGGGTGAAAACGAGCAAAACAACTAAGAGAGCAAAGTTTCTGGATAGCGAGAACTTTATATCTTAAAATTACAGTTTCAAAGTAAGAAGGGAATTCTGAGGCCATCCACTGCAGATCTATGCAACTCTAAGAAAGGTATATCTGTACTGGCTTGTATATTAGATTGTAAACTCTTTGAGGGCAGGGGCACTCTTCTTCCTCTTTCTCTATCCCCAGTGTTTAGCAAAATGCAGTAGGAGCTTAATAAATGCTGATTGATTGATATAGAAACTACTGGTTACTCTGTTCTCTTAATTTCAGAGCAAACCCTAAATATATTTATTATTTCTGAAAAATCCATGCAATGTGTGGGAAATTTAGTACCTTTATAGCTAAGAAGATTTAAGCAATTCAGGAGAAAATATAAATTTTAATAGGATATTATACATTTACCATGGCTTTGTAATCCATTAAATTGTAAATTCCTTGAGGGCAGGGATTGTCTTTTGCTGCTTCTTTTACCCTAGTGCTTAATTAGCACAGTACAGGACATACAGGTACTCAAGAAATGTTTATTGGTTTACTCCCAATCCCAGATAAGTCTTCCCACCCTTAGCAGGACACATTGGCAGCCAGGATCCAACTTGAATCCTTCCACGGCACTTACCGGGTCCAACAATGCTATCTTGACCTCTTCTCCATATCGATTGCGAAGACAGGGGCCACAGAACTGCCCCCGAACCCCAAAACATTCTGGGTTTCTGCAGTTTGTTTTGGTGTCAATAGTTTTCTGGCGACACTGGTGGCAGGTGGAACCCTGAAGCAAAAAAGGCAGCAAGTGAGGACAAGCAGGCTGGTTTCTGTAGAGAGAATAACAGCCTTAATGCCTTAACTCCTCTGTGGCAGGGCCTCGAGTGGCTCACTATCATTTGTATTATACTTCATCATGAACTAAGTATCCTCCTAAAGCAAAACAGTTTCAGACACAGAGATTTCATCAAATCAGAAAAGACTTAAATAGTATTTTTTCATCAAATTCCTTTCTTTTCTATAGGGTGTTTGATTCAAGGTAGTGGAGAGAACCACAGTGAATCCATTTTTATCTTCAGAACTCTGCAGTTTAAAGAGTAATTAGAAGATGGGTAACACCAAGGTTCACAAAGTCCTCTGCTTATTCCTGAGGCTTAATCATAGCCTATGCTTGGTCAAGATGTGGGGAGCCCAGGGATTCCACAAGATGATCTGGATATGCTTCCTTTGCAGTCTTTTCCCATGGAGGCAGAGTTAGCAAACTGCCCATCTGTCTTGAAAGGGTACCTAGCCTAGCCAACCTATGCAAGTTTTAAGGAGAACTGAATACTATGAAAAATATACCACCCATTCTAACAAGATATCTCCTTGAAAAAGAGAGCTTGTATTCTTAATCTGAGATCAATGAAGCTGGATTATTTTTTTAAATATTTGATAATAATCTGAATATGACTGGCTTCTTCTGTAATCCCCTGTATTTTATTATATGTATTTAAAATCATGACTCTGAGAAGGGGTTCATGGGCTTGACCAATGGGAGAGAGGCCCATGACACAAAACAAGTTAAGAGTCTCTGACTAAAGATCCTGGGTTCAAATCTAGTTGTGTGATCCTGGACAATGTCACTTAACCCCAACCATCTAGTTCTTATCACTCTTCTGCCTTAGAACCATTACTTCTAAGACAAATGTTTTTTAAAAGTCTCTGATTTAGAGATCTTACTAATGAACGGTTGTAGATCTTGTCTCGGGAGGAGATGCAGATGTTTTCCAGCTCTTCCTCTGTAATCTCTTCCACTGGACGAACAATATGAGGAAGGGTCATGGTACCTGGGCGACGACTTCTAGGTGTGCCATCGTCCTAGGTGATAATAATTTATGAAAACAATCTCCACACTTCTTATATTATTTAAATAATGTTTTAAATATTATAGGCATACTCTTAATTTCTTTGACACAAAGTGCCTAGAAAGCTTCTTTAGTATTTGTGGAAAAAGTTATCATGTTATAATAAACAATTATATTATGGTATAGATGCACCCACGTAACAATCCTATTGACGAAAATTGATAGACTTTGATTTAACCTAAGAGCCACCATTTTCATTGGTGAAATTATACTTCTATTAAAGCAGCCTGTAACTCTCTTGCTCTTTAGTATATGCTCTTGATGGGATGTTATGCCCAATCTTCTGCTGATGACTCTCCATATTTGTAGATTGGTCCTCAGATGACAGTTATACAGCCCATCACCAAGTCTGTCTATACCTGAAATCTTTCCAGCTTGGAAGGAACCCACTAGACCCCAATGTGTTACTAGAAAAGCAGTAGAGAACCCTAGGTCACTGCCATACCGTGAAGAAATATCAGAGTGGGATTTTTGTCTCTTTTTGCCCTAATCCAAAAAGTTACAAGTTTCTGCTTCAAAGTTTTCTCAAAGAAAAAAGAGGAGATAGAACAACAATACATTAAAGTTCCAAATGCTAACATTCACAGAACAATCACAGAGGGAACCTACATCCATATATCCATCGAAGGTCTTCCTTTTTCTCACCAACATGTACTTGTCCTCAAAATCTATATCATCATCTAAGTGCAGATCTGGGGGTCCTTCAATTAGAGACCTTGACCTAGTGTGTGGACGAGCTCTTCTTTCAGGGTTTCTCCTGGAGGGGTCTCTTGGGAAGGAGCGCCTTCGACTTGGCTTTGACTGCTAAAATGGAAAAACCCCATGAAGGAAGAAGATAATACATTTTCCTAAAAATACTTTCTTCAAAACCAAGAAAACTACTCGTTTTCACAATCTGAGTCAAGTGAGACTAGTGCTAAAGTAACTATGGAAACTAGGTCCAATTCACTAGGATGGGCAAAGTGCAGGCTCCTGCAGAACAATAGAGCTTCCTCATGCCTTCCTTCTACAATGAGGTCTTTCCCAGTCTTTTCTCAAGGCTGCTAATACTGCTGCCTTTGAATTTACCTTGCAGACATTTTATATCTGCTTATATAGAGAAGCTTTTTCTCCCAATAAAATACAAGCTCCCAGAGGACAGGGAATGTGTCATTTTTGTCACTGTATCCTCAGAAGTGCTTAGAAGATGCTTCATGTTTGTTGATTCATCCATTCATTTTTCTTAGCTAAGAGAAAGGAACAGATACTATCTCTAATACTGTTTTGAAAATCTCCGTAAAGATGGTCTATCTGTTGAACCCAAGATATCCTATATATTCAGTAGTTCTCCAAACAGAAAATGGTCTCTTGTAGGTAATACTAATTTTCTTTTCTTAATACTGCATCTGTCTAATTGTTCTGAATCATATTGATTTTATTCCTAAAAGTTGCAATCATACAGTGTTATTATGAAAACTTATATTTGAACCATGAAGTTGAATAAGCTTTTTTAAAAAATTAAATATTTTAAAATTAAATCTGCTAATATATTTGTTCTATGAAGAATAAGTAAACACAATTAATTTATACTTACAGGGCTACTACCGGGAAGTGATCTCCTTGCAGCAAATAATCCCGGGAAACTTTGTAATTCCGACATTAGTTTTGCAAGCTGAAGGGTTAGGGGAATGGAAAAATTGGCGGGGGCGGGGGGGGGGGGGGAGAGGGAAAGTTAAAGTGAACAAATTATTTTATTAGAACAGTTTCCTAACCGGAGGCAGCAACTTTAGAAATTGAGATCATCCTTATTTCATTCTTTTGTTAACAAATCTTTCCATCTTAACAATCTTGAGAGCACAGGAATTCTTTTAAGGTATTAACTAATATACTTAAGTACAGTTTCACAAGTGACGAAAGAGGTATCAATTTGAGGAAATATGTTATTAACTATTATAGGAACACAAAAAAACCATCCTTAGGACATGGATAGAAATCAATATATCTGATACAAAGTGTTACAAATGCCCAATAACACAGCAGATTTGACCACAAGAGCCTAGAACACATACCATTGCCTTGTTTTCCTTTATATTTAGTGCTCTCTTTTCCAAAAAACTGGAGCCTTTCTCATCTTCCGAGTCAGAGTCAGAATCAGAATAGGAAGTGGGGGCCTCTGGGGCTTTGGGTGGGGTTGCTTTCTGATTCCTTGCTCTTTTGGACCCCCGGGTTGGAAATTTTAGAGCTACTTGCAAAGAACCAGAACGTCTCATCTGACTCCGAGTCCTCCTGCCTTCATCATCAGAATCCAATTTCTGTTCAAACAAAACAATTTATTTAATTTTACGATACTTACCCAATGCACCAAAAAATAAACAATGAACAAATAATTAAATAAATCAACTCCCTAGTTGTAATAAAATTATTACTATCACCACTAGTCAGAATGAAACAGAAAATCTCACATTGTATTTACTCTCAAAGGACTATTACTCACAGCCAGAAAATATCTGAGATAGAATCTATTCCCTGACCAAATGAGGTTAATGCCTTGCCCTAGGTCACCTAGTTCATTTCCTAATGCATACATTTTACCTAATCAACAGACCAAAGTATGTATAATTTTTGCTTTTGCCTATATCCAATTTTTATCTATTTTAAATATTTATTATGGGCCTACTCTATTCAAGACATTGTACTAAGTTCAAGAGATATAAAGGTAAAAAATGACAATCCTGTCCTTCATTAGCTCATATTCTGCTAGAATTGAGTTGATGTATAAATAGTTGGTTCTCCTTAGTTTGAAGAGAACCAAAGACATTATGGAGTGATATACTGACTGAGGCGTGAATTGGATTCAAGTGAGGCAGGGTTGCATAAAATTGTCAATCTCATTCTCTCTGTTCCAGTCACTGAAGTCCAGTGGCATGACAAAAGTCAGGATGGCTGGTGATGGCTCAGGATGCAGTAGATGACCTTGGTTTTTTCTATGTCTGACCAAGCTCTAAGTCCTCCACAGCACTTGTTCCAGCTGCCTTCATGGCCCTCAGAACAAATTCTCTGCTGCCCATTCCTCCAGATAGTCTTCACATACTTGGGGCAGACATTCCCCTAATTCACCAACAGGCTTGAGGTCTGTCAATTATTCTCAACTTGGTTTAGCTCATCTGCCAAGACATTTTTACTTGGGTATGGTCACGGTGCATGCTCTAGCTTCTTGGAATTACAAGTGAGAGCTGAGTGACAGGCAGACACCAAAGATGGATGAACAGCCCCGAAAAGGGCTCTGTAAGCCCTCACACTGGTGGTGCTAGTCCTCTCTGAACACCCCTTCCAAGCTAGAGAATGATGGAGTAAAGGAGAGTCAATGCACCCAAGGAAAATTTGAAAAGGAAATACTTTCAGGTGGGCAGGGCTGGGTCAGGCTGGTTTTAGGGAGTAAGTGTCCCTTGAGTTGGGTCCTGAAGGAAGGGAAGTTTGATAGACACACATGAGGAGAGTACCTAGGCTGGGTATGAGAGTACCAGGTGACTGGGTAAATACAGAAAAGGTGATAAATTTGAGAAATATAATGACAAGAAAATGGACAAGACTTGGTAAGTGACTGGATATGGAGACAAAGGGAAGAAGGACAAACCAAAGATGATTGTAGTATTGAGCCAGGGTGATAAGGAAGATGGTAGTGATAGAAATAGGAATACAGGACCATAGACTTAGAAAGCACCTCTGAGGTCTATTAAGTCCAAATCCCCTCACTTTACAGATGACAAAACAAGTACAAAGGGATTAAATAATTTGTCCCAGATCATATAGCTGTTAAGTGTTGGAGGCAGAATTTACACCCAGGTCTTTCCAATTCCAAGTTAAATGGCATTTTTACGCCATGCTTCCTCTAGGAAGAAGAGATGATATTAACTTAGTTTTAAACATTATGATTTTGGAGCCTTGGGACAAACGTTCAAGTAGAGGTATACAGAAGGCAACCAGAAATATGGAACTGGAGTTCAGAGTAAGTCCAGTCTAGATAGAATGATTGAGTATATTGGAACAGTGAATGAGATTTTCAAGGGGCATGATAGAGAAAGAAAAGGGTCCGAGAGAGAGAAGTGATAAGACATCCCTCTACACTGGATGGGTGAGAGGCTGAACTAGCAAAAAAAAAAATTTGGAGTAATCAAATAAGTAGGGAAATAAAGAGAAAAAGATGTCATTGTTTAGCCCTTGCTGCTCTTCTGCCTTAGAACCAATCCAAAGCATTGATTCTAAAAGAGAAGGTAAGGATTTTTTTTTTTTTTTAACCCTTGTACTTCGGTGTATTGTCTCATAGGTGGAAGAGTGGTAAGGGTGGGCAATAGGGGTCAAGTGACTTGCCCAGAGTCACACGGCTGGGAAGTGGCTGAGGCCGGGTTTGAACCTAGGACCTCCTGTCTCTAGGCCTGACTCTCACTCCACTGAGCTACCCAGCTGCCCCGAAGGTAAGGATTTTAAAAATATAACTGGGAAATATTTAACAAAACAATAAAAATACAATATGACGTAGGCAATGTTAATTTGTTTTTCAAAATCAATACGCTCCTCAGATATATTTCTATTAGAATTTGACACCACTAGAATATATGTATATTCAATTTTAAATTCAAATATTTTAATTTTTTACATATTATTCAATATTAAGCAAAGTCCCTCAGCTTATTTGGGGGGAGGGTTAGAAACTTAATATTTGGAGCAAATATTATGGAGATAGTGATAGAGAATCAATCAAAAATGAGTAAAAAGTTTGCTATGTATTGGTTTTGTTGAGTTCTGACAATAGCAATTTGTAGTGGGCCTAAGTCCACACAGCTTAGGGGTAAGAGGAAAATCACATCTGGCAGCCCAAGGCTGAGAATGAGTAAGGTATAGAGAACAGAAGGCCAAGAGGGCAAAGGATTCAAGCCAATATGTTTTACTGAACTGATTAAATAATAGAGTCAAAATTATCAAAGGAAATTAGGCCAGAGAAGAGGCTGATGGACAAGAAGTGACTGATCAATCAAAAGTGGCAGTAAAAGAGCCATTTAAGAGTAATGAGGCACTAGTGGAAAAGTTAAAAAGACTATGGAGAAAATTTCAAGAGTTCAGGGTCTTAGAGACAGAAGTTTGGGGTGATGGTGAGATTAAAGGTATAACTAACCACCCTTTGGTTAGGTGAGATTAAATGGAGACCTAAAGCATAGGATAGTAGAAGTTAATGCACAGGGAAGTCAGGCTATTAGATATTAATCCTACAGTTGAGATGAAAGGTTGGTAGATAGCAAGAAAAAACGATATGGATGGGGTGATACAACTGGATATTGTTAAAAGTCCAAAAAGAAAATAAGCTTGCTGATTGATGATAGCAAAGGAAGGGTGCCTTTTACATAGTAAAAGGGGGGGGGGAGTGGACAAACAAATTGGCTTTGGGGAATAAGTAACATTATGACCCTTTCTCTAGGGGTGGAGGTTTGTGAAAGCAGAGGGGGCAATCTCTTCTTAACCAATTGTTCAATTCCCAAATCTTCCTCTCTTAAGCTCCTTTCTTCAAACTGATAGCAGCTACCCAGGGATTCATGCCTAGTAATACTTCCTAGATTTCTTTTGGAAGTATCATTTTCCCTCATGTGAATTCAAGTATGAAGTTCTCATCAGATCCAAGAACTATAGGGAGGTTCCATTACTTTCTAAATACATATCCTCCCAAGAGAGCAGAACTTGCTGCCTTGATGTTCCTCAGGAATTACAAACATTTTTCCTTCCTCAAACCCTTATTGGATTTTCTCTTCTGATGCCACCTATAGAATCTCACCATCATTCCAGGAGTGCAGATAGCTGCTTCATTCTTAGGGGGTCCAACTCATCCTCTCCTCCCCCCACCCAATAGCAAGAGCTTCATACCCATTCCTCAGCTCTAGGAGTTAAGTGGTTGTTTCTTTCATCTTCCAATTCTTTTACCTTCCTACTTCCTGATATAAGGTAAAATTTCTTTGCCTTCTTTGTTTTCATCTTGGAAACCTTCCATTTTTTTTCCCCAAGGAATATATCATTCTTCCTGATAACCTGGTAAATGGGAGAAGAGTCCCTCTAATCCTTGTAGTTTACCTTCTAGGAAGGATATCAACTTGTCCTTTATACAAAGCTAAGTTACTTGACCAGGGCAAAAGAAAAACATTACTACTTTATAGAGGTCATTGAAAATGCTTGTTGTCATCCTTCCAAAGTTTTGGTGACCAAAATAAGCCCCTTTTGATAGCTCTTTAATCTTTTAAGGGAAATATTACGCAGCTGCTTCATTTTTTTCAGTTTGTTCTTAAACTGATTAGCTTAGGCACCATCCATAGCTGTTAGTTCTTCTTGAAGCTTTGGAATGATATTTGCAAATAAAACACAATCACTGGGCTGTGAGAGTTCTCCATTGATCTTCATTTCACTTTTCCACTCCAGGCACCAAATTAATAGCTATAAGGTACAGAAGGCATTTATTTTCCTCTACAAAGCTGGGCATAGCACACTCATCTCCTAGATGTATTTTGGGTTAGGGAATCCTTGGGGAAGGATGCCACTAAGATTTCTGAGCTAATTGAGTAGGGAAGGTGGTAGCGACGAGGAGGTGGTGGCAGCGGCAATGGCAGCAGCAGTGGCAGCAGCGGTAGCGGTGGCGATGGCAGCGAATAAAGCCAAGCACTGAAATACTGGGCAAATGAAGAATCGCTCATCCATACCCCTGCTAAAGTACCTTCCATGACCAGATTTTCAAACTGAATTTCCCACTACTGGCTTCATAGAACTTAAAAGTTCTAGAATAGAATGAATCAACCTCTGACTTTCTACTAACCACAATTTCAATATCTCTATGATATTCTCCAACTGTTTATGACTAAAACTCAGTGGAGATTAAATACCACAAAAGGACAAGTGTTTATCATTGTGAATTCCTTAAAACTATAGTTATTTTTCTTTCAGGAATTTTATAAAACATAAACTTTAAACCATTAATTATGTCAAATTTATCATCTAAAAGTAATTATTTTAGGGTAAATCACTTTAAATAACCAAAAAAAAAGGTAAACTATAAAAAGAAATCAAACTGGGAACGAGTATTTCAATCTAGTACTATACATCAATTCTAGGTATTGACATACCCTGAAACTCACCATTCCATCTTGTATCTCGCTTTCTGAGAAGCCGCAGAATGATTCATCATCAGAGTCGGCATAAAAAATAGTGGCCAATTCTTTAGTGATATCTGGCCTGAATTTGGGTTTGTGTAAAATTCCACAATCCCCTCTTAGGTCTTGAGCCTCACTTTCTGGAAAGCCGCAGAAAGATTCATTATCAGAGTCCTCATAAAAAATATTTGCCAGTTCTTCACTGATATCTGACCTGAATTTGGGCTTCTGTAAAATAAATAAATAAATGCCATTGTGCATCTTTTTTTTTCCCTTTTCAAGAACCAATTTTCCATAAACCGTGCAGAGAGCAAATCACATTTACAAGTGCACTACAAGAGAATAGCTTTTGTTACAAAGAAAAATGGTTCAGGGGTTTACAAATGATTTCTGAGTTGTTATGGCAAATCATCAGGCATGTTAGGTTAGGCGACATTTCAAAAGGATAGAATAAGTAGCTAATCTACCTCCAACAATTACTACCTAGAACCACAGCAAAAAGTGAAATGAAATTACAGAGCATACTGTATTTTCATAACGGCTGTATAGAAATGTAGGCAAAAAGCAAGCAGTTTTAATCACGTACAAAGCATTTGGGGCATTTTCAGCATCGCAGACTCAATTCTGTTTATTCTCGTACTGCACTTACTGTGTTTGCAAAATTATCAGAAGCAAAACTGTCACAACTGTCATCAGAGGATGACGAGGTTTCCATGGAAATCAATTTCACATTTCTGAAATTTTTGAAGTTCTTCTTTACAGAAAGGTCCTTTTGCTGAAAATGGAAATGGCAATCCGATTAAATATGATGCTTACTGCAGCGTCTAACTTTTCAACACATTATTTTTTTTTTGAGTTTTGTATGTTTAAAACATTATGTGGCAATGGAGCCCATTTCTTATGTTCTTGATGAGATAATAAAAAAGCAGGACTGGCCATTAAGAAGAAGAAAAAAAAATCAATCAAAAACCAGGTCAACATGTTCTCAAGAAAAGCTGTTCATAACTGGGGATGGGGAAAAGAGAATTACAATTTTTAAAATAATTTATTCAAACATCTTTGTAGGCAACTATCATCTAACTTCAAAATTTCTAAGCTCAACATTAGGTTAACATTTGCTTTCCCAAATTTTTGAGCTCTGCCTCTTTCAATTTTATCATGCTATACTTTTGAAAGAAAATGCAAAATAACAGCTGTTTCTCCCTCAGCCAAAATCAAACCAATGAGGTCTTTCTCTACACAGATCAGAAATTATACAGGGATGCTCATTTTCTAAGCTAAGAAATTGGGCAGGGTCATTAGATCAAGGTGGAGAGATTCCAAATATGACTTTACTCCAATCAGAAGTGACAATGATTAGAGCCCATATTCTCACAAACTGAAAGCTCCAACACTGTGGAAACAAATGGCCTTTAACAAGTTGAGGATTTTTTCATGAGTTAAAAGTCTAGGGGGCAGCTGGGTAGCTCAGTGGATTGAGAGCCAGGCCTAGAGACGGGAGGTCCTAGGTTCAAATCTGACCTCAGACACTTCCCAGCTGTGTGGCCCTGGGCAAGTCACTTGACGCCCATTGCCTACCCTTACCACTCTTTTGCCTTGGAGCCAATACACAGTATTGACTCCAAGATGGAAGGTAAGGGTTTAAAAAAAAAAAAAAAAGTCTGACTGACACTCAAAGACTTTATTTCATATGTTTTGCCAAATTCTATTTAGGTATTCGGGTAGATGGTAATTTCTCATAAAGTAATGGACATGGAACTGTTTGCTTATCAGATCTGTTGGGAAACAGTATCCAACAAGAAGGGTGTCTAAGTGAGTGATTCTAAGCCTCCAGTCCCACCTGTTGAATTTCAGATTCTATTCTATGCAACTTGTGGAAGTTTTTTTCAATTCCTCAGTAATGGCACTCACATTCAACTCAACACAAATACAGAAATTCATGTGGTACCTTATGTTGGAACTTTTTGCTTCTTCAAAACTTAAAACTATGTTCCTTCTGTGTTATTTCTCTATAGCTTTATGCTTTAAATTGTCTAAAGCAGTTGGAGCTGGCCTAATAAATCAGAAAGATAAGTCCTTTAATTCTTATAATAGTAGTAATTACAGGGCTAAGAACTGGGAGAGACATTACATTTATTATGCAAACAGTTGACCCAAAGCCCTTTCCAGCTTGAATTCTATGATCTAGTTTTCAAGAATATACTTTACAGATAAGGAGACTGAGGCCAAGAGGTTAAGACTTGCCCAAGATCACAAAGACAGTTTAACATCAGATGGGCTAAGCCCATCAACTGATGCAAAAATTTTATTTTGAAATAAAAAATTTCATCCTTTTTTCTTAGCAATTAAAAAAATGAAATGTGTCAAATGAAACAGGTTGGTCTTTTTAGGCAATCTTAAACTCTGGTCCTTCTTTTAAGTAATGGTTGGGATTAAGATCTAAATCCTCTGACTCCAAATTAAGTGTTTCTTTCACTGTACCATACTACCTCCAAGAGGTAATTCCAGCAGGACTTCTATGATCCATATCAGTAGCCCATAAAATGCTAAGATTTCTGATACTCAGTAGAAAATCCTGGCAGGAACAACAACAACAAAAATCTGTCCTTTGTTTTATACTTTTTACTAAATCAACTTCAGTGAAGGCACCTGCAACATTAAATAAAAGTTGTTTGTTTGTTTTAATAAAAGGTAGCCTACTCTCTTCCTGCCTGTCTTCCCTCAGTAAAATGGAATTCATAGGATTCTGGACATTACTGAAAGTAATTTTGGAGACTACATAGTCTGATCCCTTCATTTTACAAAAGGAAATCTGAAGCCCAAAGAGAAGTAATTTGTGCAAAGATACAGAAAAGCTGGAATTCTACACCCAGTTTCTGACTTGAAATCCAAAGCACCTTTTCCAACCTATCAGAAAAATTACATACAATTAAATTGTTTTCTTATCTTGGCTAGCACTCAATTGTTAATGTGACCAAATATTTTATCATATTCCCAGCTTTACTTAACATTATTACTCTCCATTCCATCTACCTTCCAGCTAAAATGGACTATTAGCTCTTCTCCTATCTGGTGCTGGCTTGTGACATGCATGATGTATTTTCAGATGCCAGGAATGCATGCTTTCTATATCTCTCCCTAGCTCAGTCTTTCTTTTACTTCAGTATCTTGCCAAAGCACCAAATGATCCCCCTCAGCTGAATGTAGACTTTGACTTAAAAAGTATCTTAACCAGGAGTACCACAAATTTAGAGGTAGAAGAAGTCTACATGAATGTAGTTCAACCCTTAAATGTACAGAGGAGGAAACTGAGACTCGGAAGTTAAGTAGTTTCTCAAATGTGAATCAGGTAGTAAGTGGAAGAACAACTCTAGTTCTTATTTAGGTCTTGGAATTTAGGTCTTGATTGCAATTCCAATACTCCTTAAACCCAAGCACACAGCTTACTTTCCAAATACTAATCTTTTATTCAATCATTTGAGGACCAATTCTATGCAAAGTACTCTACAAGAGACAGAGGATACAAAATTAAGTATCAAAGCTTATTGCAGAGCAGGGAAACAGGTTATGTAGCCAAGTAATTATGATACAAAGTAGAGAAAGGGAAATGTCATTAAAGGCACAAATTGGAAATGCTATGAAAACTTGGGAGAGGCATAGTAGTCACTTTCAGGAATTACTTCGGATATTTTATGTCTTTAGAAGATAGACTAAAGGGGGAAAATTGTGATTTTTATTGTTCTGAGTTCCTTATTAGGCATCAAAAAGCACCTTTGGCGTATGCATTAAATATTTCAATTAGTACTTTGTATCTGTTATCTCTACATTTGCTGTATTCCCAGGTCTTTCAGTTCTGCATACATCTGCTAAACTAGAAGGAAACAAAGGTTTGCCTCAGACGAGAGCCCATTTCTCGGTAAGCAGGTGTGGGCAACACTTTAACTAGTACCACAAGCTCAATAAAACTTTGTAGAGTACGTGGTTAAGTTTTAGAGCCACAAAGGTGTCAGCTACAGCCTCTGAACACGAGTTCAGACTCCAGAATCATTTATTTTCAAACATTCAACCAAAAGCAAGCATTAATGCCAATCTGATTCTCCTAGGTCAGAATTTTTTATTCCAAGGTCAGAGTATAAAGCAAAACAACTCCAATCCCAGAGGTCACTGAACTGATTCCCGCGGCAAAAGTTTCTTATCTATCTCTCACAACCCGCAGAGCTCCACCTCCTACACATCACTTCTCTTCACTTAACCTCCCTCCCTAGGGGAAAGCTTTGCTTTTTCCTTTTTGCCCAGCCCCCACTGCTCTGGCCCCAGGGCAGACCCTACTTTCTGGTTCCCTTTCTCATAGGCTCTATCTTGCAGCCTTTGAAAGGAGGGTGGGGGTGGGGTCAGGGTGGGCGCATATTTTTCTGGCCCCAGTGCAGATCGCATTCTCGAGTTCCCTTTTTTCAAAGGCTCCTGCAGCCTTTGAATTGCGTGGGGGAGTGGAGGTCGGAAAGCAAAAGCTCCATTTAACGGGACTTTAAGAATACTAACAGGTTTCTGAATCCCTAACCTCAAGGAATTTGCAATCTAACTGGGTGAAAGGGCACACACAAACACAAATGCTAATACCAAAGGAGGAAAGAAACGTTTCTAGCAGTAGGGATCCCAAATGGCTTCGCAGAAAAAGGTGACTTTTGAAATGAGAGTTTAAGGGACTGGTAAGACTTCAACTTTATTCAGATGAGGATGTAGAGGGGCACGGAGATTAAATGAGATGCCAAAAAAAAAAAAAAAAAGATACATCAGTGCGCATTTGTAGCTGCAACATCCCGTTCGCCCCATTCCTTTCCCCGCTAAGCACACTAGGGCGCGAGTACGTGGGCATAGCGGGGATGGGATGGAGGCCAAGACAAGGAGCATGCAAAGGGGTCAAGCAAAGAAGAAGCAGGGAAGCGGCTTAAGCCCTGGGGAAGAGGAAAGCCGAAGGAAGGGGCGGGGATGTGTGAGAATGCAAAATTCCTATACTCTTCCCGCCTGCGGGCTGAAGTCCCCTTCACTAGTAACTCCTGGGATGGCCCAGGCCAGAGGAGGTGGAGGGGAAACGAACCCTGGGCAAGCAGAACCCAGGGACAGCGACAGCCTGGGGTTCAAGGGCCGCCACTCCTGGCACCGATCGCGTGCAGACCAGCTCCACGTGGAGCCTGCAGGCGCGCACACACACATGCATACACTGGAAATAACTACTTCTCAGACCGGGTGGGGACACCAGGTCCTCTCCTACTCCGGCTCAGGCTCCGCTTTGGGCAAGAAAGCTGCGGCGCCTCAATCCCTAGATCCAAAGGTCAGTCTTTCTGCAGTTGACCAAATTGCCCCCCACGGCCTTCCTCCCTCTTCTCTCCCCTAATCCTACACACTCGCGTGGAATTCCAAGTTTCGAAGACGCGCACCCTCACCTGCATGCCGAAACGATCCATGCTTGGCTGCGGGAGTCCACAAGGGGGGCGCTTTAAAGGGAAGAGACCGCTCCGGGGGAGCAGGGGCGCGGGGAATAGCGCGTGCCGGCAGCGGCTCCCCGGTAGCGGGAGGAGCGCGAGCGAGGGAGCGAGCGGGGACTGCGGGAGGGGCGCGCGCCGAGCCGGAGCCGGGACGGGGCGGGGCTGGCCCGGGCTTTCCCGCGCCTAGAGGCGCAGGTCCTGAACGCTGCGGTAACGCGTGGGCCTAGACACTCTCAGCTCGCCCCTAAGAGAGTTTTTCCTTGGTTCGCTTATTAAAGGGTAGAGAATACCATAGGAAACTCCGCCTTAAAAACAAACGAGCGAACAATTTTTTTTACCTTCCTTAGCCTACTCTTTTTACTTTGCAATCTGGTCCTTTAGCGAGTGGCGGGAAAATGGTTCATATTGCCCCCGGATTGCAGAGACGATTTGCATAATACTGGGGCGGAAGAAGGAGGATGAAAGAGTAGAGTTTTAATGGAGTGCCTGACCTAGCCAGCCCGGAGTAACTAACTAGGTACTTCAGTTCTGGGCTCTACATTCTTGCTTGGGGTTTTTCACTGATCGGAGCATTTTCACTTCTATAGTGCACTACCTATTAGCATTTTTATGAACAGAAAGCCCAGATCTAAAAGTATTTTCTGAAAGCATGGAAAGTGAAATTCCTTAGTGTCTTCAGATGAGCAAAAAGCAAATCGATTGATAGATATCTGGAATTGGATAAAATCTCACCAATAGATGAAGTAAATTCGGAGTAATTGGAGTAATTTCACAAATAAAACTGATTATTATTAATTGTGAAAATAAAGCATTCACTTTTGCAATAGGAAAACATCCTTAACGGATTTTCCCCTTCTCCCAGAATTTAGGACCAAACTAAATGCTTTGATGTATTCACATGTGTGTGCAAGTGAACTGTTATGTGTTTCTGTATACAGTTTATTCGTTGTCTCTTGACCAGATCTTCTATAGTCAAAAAGTAACTTAATTGTTTCTAATATATCATTTGAGAAAGAAACAAAGAAGGGAGGAGAATCCTATAGTCATAAATTTTTTGTTAATTTTTTTGAAGGAGGAACTTTCCCACACCAGAGACTGTATCTTTCAACATCAATTGTGTATTGTATGTCCCTATGATGAATAACATAATCTGCTCTTCCAGTAAAAATTATGCCTTCAAAACAAGTTATAAACAGTATTTTGAAATAAACTAAAATTATTATTCTGTTCTGTTTAGATTAGGAGTTTTTAACCAAGGATCCCTGAATTTGGAGGTGGAAGATTAATGTTGACATAACTATTTATAATCCTATATATTTTATTTTCTGCATTTAACATTCCTTTCAGAAGAGTTCTATAAGCTTTCAGAGGGTCAAAGAAATGTATGATAAAAAAAAGACATAAAGCCTGGATCAAATGGAAATAGAAGTATGCATCACTATATGAAAACCTAGACTAGTAGGGGATAATTTTATTATTCACTTTAGAAAAGGATCTTGATTTTCATTTTCAAAAAATTATGGCACAGTTCCTTTTAAATAAAAAATTCTCTGTATTTAAAATTATTAGTTGATGGACAAAAATAACCCAATGTGGGGGGGAGGGGATGAAATTATTCTGCTAATCTATAAATAAATAGAACTGTTGCTTCTTACCAGGAATAAGTAAATGGGAGTAGTTGTACTGCACTGTACTGTACTTGTAGATGCTTCATCTAAAGTTTTATAGCACTAGCTATAAAATATAAATATTACAGATTTTCATTACAAATGGATGAAACAAAGGTACATAGTAGTTAAATACAAAAAAATCAACAAATAGAATTAGATTAGGGCCAAGACCACAGAGCCATTCTGTAACCAGACTGCCCACTATAAAATTCCAAAGAAAAAGAGGGAATACAATGATCTCATAAGCACTTACCCAGCATACACAGCATCTCTAAAAAAAGTAGACATTCAGTGAATGCTTGTTGGCTGATATACAATTTTATCTGCAGTTTAAATTTTGGCACCAATCTGTATGTACAAACTTTCCAGAAGAAATTCCCATTTCCTAATAAATATTTTGCATTCTTCTAGTTCAGGTCTATATAAACTTTTAATGATTGTTGCATGAACTGCCTTAGCTATTCTTCCTATACACCTTTCAGAATGCATACCTTTACTTTTAATTCTCTGAAATTTGATTAACTACAAATGATCCAAGTGTCTTTTTTCCTTCTGAACCAATATTGCCAAACTTCTTGTATTATGAGACAAATTTAAATTAACAAGAGCTTTTGAGTTCCATTTCAGATGAGCTATGCAACAATGAATAAACATTCAAATGCTTTGGGGTGGATCCAGGGCAATAATCCAAATGATATGCCATGCTCAGAAATCTCATGGGGAACGATGCTAACCCTCAGTTTCATAGGCCCTTTTTCAGTGTCTTGTAACTTGAACCCAGGCTGAATTTGTAAGTAGGTCATAACACAGAATACAAACAGCACCAAAAGTTTTTTTAAGGTTGTGTAGTTACAGGATCTTTTAAGAAAACTGCAATCTGCCATGTCATGAACCTCTGTTTTCAATAACCCCTTAATTATGGACTTACCTTCCCTAGTGACTTTCAAGAAGGCACACAAAGGCAGGCAAACCTAAAAGGCCTAAAGCTTTTTGTTACCAGAACCCATACCTTGGGAGCAAATAGCTAATTACCACCCCAGCCAACTTTCATCCACAAAAATAAACTTTCCAAATTGTACTCCGGTGTCTAATTTCGATTATATTATACTTTGATACTTTGAAAGTTTCTTGCTTTTATCAATGTAACTACTCTTACCAGCTGTACAGATACCAGTTCTGCCCTATTTTCTCATTCTTGTGACCCAGCTCTAACACTATTAGTCCTATTCCCCCCCCCCAAAGAGATCAAAGAAAGTGGGAAATGACCCATGAACTGGAAACCAAGAGGGTGTCCATCAATCAAGGAATGGCTAAATCAATCAATAAACATTTATTAAGTGCCTACTATATTAGTGCCAGAGATGTAAAAAAAAAAAAAAAAAAAAAAAAAAAAAAAAAGATAATTTCTGTCCTGAAGGAACTTACAATCTAATGGGGTAGATGAAATGCAAACAAATATATAGAGACAAGCTATATAATACAGGATAAATAGGAAATAACTAACAGAAAGAAAGAAGTATAATTAAGATGGGTTATAGTTAGGAACAGCTTTCTGTAAAAAAAAAAAAAAAACAGGATTTTAAGTGTCACTTAAAAGAAGCCAGGGAAGTCAGTAAGCAAAGATGAGAAAGGAAAATGTTCCAGGTATGAGGTTCAGCCAGAGAAGATGTCCAGGGACGAGAGATGGTGTGTCTAGTTCATGTAACAGCAAGGATACCCATGTCACTGGATCCAAGAATATATGGTAGGGAATAAGGTGTAAGAAAACTGGAAAGGCCAGGATCAGCATTATAAGAATTCACTGGGGGATCAAGATGCCTCTTCCTGCCCTTGCCCTATCCTAGCGACTGGTCATTGTCCACTGCCTGAGATACAATGGTCAGGCCTTTTCCCTACCCCAGATCTCTCTCTACCCCTACACTGCCCACATCTATATTTTTGGGGCATCTGGAAAACAATATTCAGGTCTTTTTTCTCTCCCTTCTTTCACCTCACACTCCCAAACTTGTGATGGGTTTGGGAGCCAGTTTGGAAATAAAAAAGTTGGATAGTTAAAAAAAACAAAACAAAACAAAAAAACTGGAAAGGTGGGGGGGGGGGGACGACTAGATTACCAATGTCAAATAGAGAGCATTTTGTCTTTGATCTTGGAAGCAATAAGGAGCTTATTGGAGTTTATTGAAGAAGGGGATGAAAAATTGTGATTTAGGAAAATCACTTTAGTAATTGAATGAAGGATGGACTGGAATAGGGAGAGACTTGTAGCTGGCAGACCCACTAGCAGGCTTTTGAAATAATCCATGTATGAGGAAATAAAGGCTTGTACCAAGGAGGTAGTATTGTTAGAAGAGCTAAGGGGGCATATTGAAGATATGTTGGAAAAGTGAAATCCATAGACCTTGGCAATAGATTGGATATGGTGGGTGGGGTATGAGGGGACATGAGAGAGAGTGAAGAATCCAGGCTGACTCCTAGGTTGGAAGCTTGAGGATAGTTATACTCTCTATAGTAATAAGGAAGGTAGGAAGGGGGAAAATGAGTTCTGTTCTAGACATATTGAGTTTATGCTAAAAGGGTATAATATGGAGGAGGATCCAACAGAAAAGTCAGGTATGAGGAGAACCATAAGAGAGTGGTATCCTGAAAACTGAGAAGGAGAGAATCAAGGAGGAGAGGGTAATTACATAGAGATCTAGGAGAATGAGGGTTGAGACAAGGCCATTGGATTTGACTACTAAGAGATCATAGGTAACTTTTGTGAGAGTGGCCTTTTCTAGGAAATTAGCTACAAAGGGCAGAAGAGATAAAAGACAATAGCAGGGTTCCTGGAAGGATCAAATAAAGGTTTCTGGAGGATGGGGTAAATATGAGAATGTTTGTAAGCAATAGAGAATGAGTCAGTGGAAAGGGAAAGATTAAAAATAGTGAAAGAGTAGGAATGACAGAGGAGGCAATCTTTTGGAAGATATAGGATAAAATAAGACCGCTTGAATAGGTAGAGATGAGGGTTGAAAGTATGATAGTAGTAAGGCCACTTACTTTATCTTGTGAGATGGATAAAGGAAGAGATAGTAGTAGAAGGTATCTGAGTGATAGGAGATGAGGGGTGGAGGGAGTTCACAAAAAGTGGTCTTAAGTTTTTCTATAAACTATGAGGTGAGGTTATCAGCTAAAAGAGTGGGGGAAGGAGGAGCCGTAGGAGTTTTGAAGAAGGATGAAAGGTTTGAAAGAGCATTTGTGGAGACTTGTATAGTAAATTGATAAAGGAGGTAAGATAGTATTGTCTAGCAATAGTGAGAGCCCAGATGAGATTGTATAACATAAATTTGTATTTGGACCTAGTCAGAATGGTTATATAATTTTCTCTTTGTTCAGCAGCATATCTTTCAAAGACTTGGCAGGGAATAATCTGTGATATGATTAGAAGGCTAGGAATTCAAGAGGAAAACCATGTAAAGAATTAAGATGGAGAAAGGAGAAGAGAATGGTTAGAGGTGGGGTGAGAATAGAGGGATCAAGAGACTAGACCAGGTCACAGTACAAACTAGATGAAACATTAGTCTTCTCAAGAATAAGCATTTCCATCACTGTGAAATATTTAGCCTCAGGTAATAAAGTGGCAAACTGTTTGGAGAAGATTAATTAATCTTTAATCTTTGAGTCAATTATTCCCAATTTTGGAGGAGTTGATGATCTATATCCTTCATTGTTTAGATAAATTCCCCTCCCTCCCCCCCAAAAAGTTATGTAATATTTGATGATTTTCTCAAAGAATTTTGAGAAGTCCTTCTCGTAGTACAAATCTCTAATATCTGTTAAAACATTCCCGGGGTAGGGGGGAGCAGGGGGGCAGCTGAGTGGTCCAGTGGATTGAGAGTCAGGCCCAGAGACAGAAGGTCCTTGGTTCAAATTTGACCTCAGACACTTCCTAGCTGTGTGACCCTGAGCAAATCATGTAACCCCCAATGCCTAGCCCTTACCGCTCTTCTTCTTTAGAACCAATATCCAATATTGATTCTAAGATGTGTAAGATTTAAAATTAATATACAAATACTCCAAGTATTATATGTAGTAAATTTATTAATAATAACTTGAAGCAAGAGGAAAGTAAAAAGGGACCTAACTCAGCCATGCATGCAGGAAAAGAGTGAGAGGCAGTTACACACAACTATAAACAAACAATGTAAGCATGCAACTTGGGGACAAAAAGTAAAGGAATTCTGGGAGATGAAGTCCAAAGGTTCAAGATTTTCTAATTATACAGATGGAAGGTAAGGGTTTTAAAAAAAAACACATTCCTTAAATTCTTTGGGCAAGAAACCTCTTGAGGGTTCTCTCCACCTTTGTTTTAACCTGCATATCTATGCCTGACCAATTTCCCTTAAACATCACTTCCTTATGACAATACCTTCTTTTTTTTTTAAATTATTTTTTAAACCCCAATATCTTATATATATGTATATATCTTTCTATATTAATTTTATTTGATACAAGGCTAGGTAATGGGGGTTAAGTGACTTGCCCAGGGTCACACAGCTAGGAAGTGTCTGAGGCCAGATTTGAACCTAGGACCTCCTGTCTCTAGGCCTAGCTCTCAATCCACTGAGCCATCCAGCTGCCCCTGACAATACCATCTCACCTCAATTCTGAGGGAAAAAACAAAAACGAAAATTTTCATTGTTTCCTCTTTCCTATTTATGTAAACTTAAACTCTCTCTCTTTTTAAAAACTCTCCATAGTATGGCTATATCCCTTCTAGCTAGTTTTATAATAATTTCCTTACTGTTAGATATCAAGGTGGTACAGTGGATAGAGCATTGGACCTGGAGTCAGGATGACTTGAGAGAATATGTTTAATGCTATCAAGATGGGCTCTAACAGGACAAGTACATTGACTATGTGATATTGAAAAGATTAACACATTGATGTGGATGCTCATTTATCTGGGCTGATGATGTCCCTTCCTTGAAGGACCTTTGTTGAAAATTCCTACATGGTTGTCCTGGACTCTAATTCCCCTGTCCTAAGAAGCAATTTTGGCTTCAGATCATTTGGAATTTGACAGGCATAACACAGGTCAGTGACTTCTGACTGGAAGTCTTCACCAGACTAATATGGAGATGATTTCTTGTAGTTCCAGAGTCTGGCAATATCCAAGTCCTTACTTCAGAAAACACACTTTATAATATATGTTCTTTGAGGTCACGGACTTTTATTTTTTTTTTAACCCTTCTCTGTATCCTCAGCACTTAGCACAATGCCTGGAATATTGTAACCATTTAATAAAAGCTTGTTAACTAATTGACTTAATACTGGTTTGTTGACACAGTTCATCTTGATTTTCTAGGAAATGTTTATAAGACCAATGAGCAATCAGTTTAACTGAGTGAATCTTTGGTTAATAACCCCCCACCTGTCATGTCAGGAACAGAGAAGAGAGCTAAAGTCTGAGAGAATTCCTGCATTGAACAAATATAAATGTTGACTATGCTGAAAAACCACAGTTTAACATACCAAACTCAACAAGCTTCTCAAAGCAGACAGAATAAATCCCTATGACACTAGGCCACTAAACAGTTTACTACAGGTTACTCCTCTCTTCAGGTTCAACCTCAAAAATAAAGAGAATGAGTTATCCCACAGTTGCTTCCTGGAGTAATTCAATTAATAATAATTAACATTTGAATAGTTCTTATTATGTGCCAGGCACTGTGTTAAGTGTTTTATAATTAGAATTTTATGATTATAAGCTTTATAATTATAATCTTAATTGATTCTCACAGTACCTTTGGGAGACAGGTGCTATTATTATGCTCATTTTACAGTTGAGGAAACTGAGGCAAAATTCCCTAGATTCCCTCCCACCCACCCCCATCAGTCATACAACTGGTAAGTGTCTGAAGCTACATCTGAAATCACATCTTCCTGACTCCAGACTGAGCAGTCTATCCACTGAGTTAAGAAAGAACCAGAATTGACAAATGGTATACCAATGATGAACCTGGAGAGAGAGAACTGGTGGCAGGGAATCTAGGGAATTTTGGAGTGGCACAGTTGAATGAGTTGAATGATCATCTTGTTCTCTAATCTTTCCTCAGTACTGCCTCCCAAGGGGTTTACTTTGCTTTATATTCTTTAGATAACAGGCCTGCCACTTTTCAGGTAATATTGACCTGATTCCAGGATGAAATCAGATGACTTAATAGAAGAGCTTCACAACTGCAGTCAAGATCAAGATAAATCCTGAGAGCCATAAAAAAAAAAAAAGGTGACAATAGAAATTTCTGATATTCAACAAGAAGCTTTCATCAGAGGAATTTTAAAAAATGAACTTAACCAGGTAACTCAAAGCCGCCACCACAAAAGACAGAGAATAGGAAGCATAAATCAAAAGGAAAATGGCCCATGTGATGGCGGCACTTATCAAATTGGACAATCGATAAAGAGAAAAACCTTCTCAGGGAACCAAGGATGGAGATTCTTAGAATGGTTGGATTCTCAACAACCTCACCCTGCACATGACTGTGAAACCCAGCTCCAGGGGAAGTCATAGATTGAAGACATTGGAGCCTTTGAATTTAGATATCTCTGAATAAGTCTACACAAAAAAAGTTCACAGAATTCTCCTCTTCATTTGGGGAGTAGAAGTACTCCACAGAGCAAGACAAAGATGGAAGTGAAAATGTTTTGGGGGTCAACAATGGATTTTGTGCAAGCTTTATTGCCCAGAAGACCCTACGGAAACAGAAGAGAGAAAATAGCTTCACACCTAAGAGAGGATATTCACAGGGCAGAATGTCTCCAAACTGCCATGGAATGGATCTCTCACAATTAGGTATGCTTTGAACCATTGCTCACTATAGGCTACTGAGTGAAATTATCGGACTTTTAAAAAAGAACAGAGTTCTTCTCTAGTAATGCATACAGAATCATAATTTCCAAATGTTCAGTAGTAACAACAAAATGAATGAAACAGAATGATCCTGGAATAAATTTGCTTACTTGTGTCTTTGTAGTCCTCCTCTCTTCTTCCATTTCCAATCCTCCAAATTCTAAGAGATGTTCTGGTTAGAAGACTCCCTGTCAAGTTCAGAAGGGGATATAAACAGGTCATTTTTGTTAATACCTTACTAAATATAACATATACTCTAAAAAACTGTATATAACAGAAGATTAGGGCCTAATATACAGTTTTCTTTTTTGTTCTTTGCATGTTTGTGTTTGCTGATGATTAAATTCATAGTAAAAAGAACAAAGGGGAATACAAAATTAAAAGAAAAAAGCTTATTTTCCCCCTTTCTTTTTCAATTGTAGATAAAAGCTGTTCATTATATCTGGCACATTAAGAATGAGAGAGGTCTAGCTGGCTCTTCTAGGCCAAGGTCTAAAAGTTGTTTTTCTTTATACAGTTACCCTAATTCAGTTATAATTGAGTTTTGATTAAATTTAAAATTAATGTCTTTTAACCAGGACATCACTCAGAATTTGAAGGAATGGAAATGAATTTTTTGGTCTGACAGTAGTCATAAGATTGCTGTAGTGAACAGGTCATAAACTTTAAAGCACCAAAATGATTATTTAACTATTTTTATTTCTTCCATTCCAGGTCTAAGAGTATTTTCCTAGGGAAGAAAAATAGACAAACAACAAACAGGATCAAAATCATAGTCATTCTATCACCTTTCTTTAGTAATTTCCATTGTCCCATCCATCTCAGCCATTGGTCATAGGCCTTTTAAAAAATACATGTTTATTAGTTTGTTGTGTTAAAATACTTAGTTAACTCCTTCCCACTCTCTCCACTCCCCCCACTAGAGAAAGCATCATTTGACAAAAAGGTATATATAAAACTATATCTTACATATTTCCATTTATCAATTCTTTCTCTGAAGATGGACATATACAAATCATTCTTCAAACAATATTTCTGTTGTTTTAGATAATGTTTTCATGGTTCTGCTCATTTTACTCTTCATAATTTTATATAGATTTTTCTAAGTTTTTCCAAAATTAATCTGTTCATCATTCTTATGATGCAATAGTATTCCTTCACAATCCTATGCCACAACTTAGTTTAAGTCATTCCCCAATTGATGAGCATCCCTTCAGTTTCCAGTTCTTTGCCTTCACAAAGATAACTGCTATAAATATTTTGGAACATATATGTTGGTTTTTTTCCATTTTCCTTAATCACCTTAGGAAATAAGCCTAATAGCTATATTGCTGGGTCAAAAGGTATATATAGTTTTATAACGCTTTGGGCATAATTCCAATCTTCTCCAAATGGTTAGATGTTTGTAGTTCAACCAATAGTGTATTAGTGTTATCATTTTTCCACCTCCTCTCCAACATTTGTCATTTTAGACAATCTGATAGGTGTGAGATATCTGTTATTTTTATTTGCATTTCTCTAATAATGATTTAAATAATTTTTTCATATAGTTAAAGCTTTGATTTCTTCATCTAAAAACTGTTCATATCTTTTGTTCATTTATCAATTGGGGAATGGCTCATATTCTTACATATTTTACAAAGTTTTCTATATATTTTAGATATAAAACCTCTATTTGAGAGACTGTCTATAAAACTTTTCTCCCAACTTTTTTTTTTCTAATCTTGGCTACATTAGCTTTATTTGTACAAAGCTTTTTCAACTTAATGTATTCAAAATTATTCATTTTACATTTCACCATGCTTTCTATTTCTTATTTATTCTTAAATTCTTCTATCCATAAATCTGATAGTATATTCCCTGTTTTAATTTATGATATTTCCCTTTCATGTATCCATTTTGATCTTATCTTGGTAAATGGTGTAAGATATTGGTCTAACTCTAATTTCTGCCAGCCTACTTTCCATTTTCCTCAACAATTTTTACTAAATAGTTAATTCTTATTCCAAAAAGTTGGATCTTTACTTTTGTAAAACAAATTTATTACTATAACCTTTTATAACTGTTTGTTCCACTGATCTACTTTTCTGTTTTTTAGGCAGTAATAGAAAGTTTTAAGCATTAATACTTTATAATATAGTTCAAAATCTGGTTTTGCTCAACCTCTTTCCTTTACATTTCTTCTCCCCTTAATTCCTCTAGTATTCTTGATTTTTTGTTTTTGCAATTGAATTTTGTTATTATTTTTTTCTAGTTCAATAAAAACTTTTTTTGGTAATTTAATTGGGGTGACAGTAGACTAGTTTAGATAGGATTATTATTAACCTATATAATAATAATAATTATTAATCATATTGATTCTGTACATCCATAAACAATGACTATTTCTGCAATTATTTAAATCTGACTTATTGTTATAAAAATTTTTATAATTATGTTTATATAGTTTCTTGTTTTGTTCTGGAAGACATACTCCTAGGTATTTTATTCTATCTGTGGTTAGTTTAAATGGGTTATCTCTTATTATCTCTTCTTGTAGGACATTGTTGTTAATATATAGAAATGTTAATGATATATGAGTTCATTTTATATCCTGCTACTTAGCTAAAATTATTGATAGTTTCAACTAATTATTTTAGTTGATTCTTTAGGATTTCATATTTATATGTATATATTAGCCCTTTTTAATCTTTTATTACTGCTGACATAATTATAGCAACAATAACAAGAATTTTTTTGTTTTCTTGAGATTTCATCTTTGTTCTGAGCTTTAGTATTCTATTGTTCTAATGGGACCATGCCACTCTTTTGTACATATCTTCTGTTACTGACTCTTACTCTTCCATTTTTCTGTAGCCTATTTGAAGTCTGAGTGATTGATGGATTCCCTATGCAGACACATCAGTCTTTTAAGACTGCTTATCTTTATATTCCTCTTTAGAATAAATGGTTACTCTGTCAGACTTTAATTTAAAAACAAACAAACAAAAATCTCTTACTTTCTGTCTTAGAATTAATACTGTGTATTGGTCAAAAGCAGAAGAGTGGGAAAGGCTAGGCAATGGAGGTTAAGTGACTTGCCCAGGGTCACATAGCTAGCAAATGTCTGAGATCAAATTTGAACCCAGGGCTTTCCATCTCTGGGCCCCACTCTAAATCCACTGAGTCACATAGCTTCCCCCCAAACTTTAATTCTTTAGAGCATCCTGTTCTTCAGCCAACTTTTGCCGTAGATCGTGAACCAGAGATGTTATACGTGGGCCAACAGGCTTCAATACAGCCCACATCACTCCTGAATGAGCCTGAGTCAGATTAAAATGTAGATCTTATTTTATTTCAATGTTGATATTTTAATTTTAAAAAAGAAATATATTAGTATCTATTTTTTTTAACTTGATATGTGGTCCACAGAGATACCTACATACAGATTAGTGGGCAATCGTGGATAGAGTGCTGGGCCTGGAGTTAGAAGACTCCTCTTCCTGCGTTCAAATCTGACCTCAGATACTTAGTAGCCATTTGATCCTAGGCAAATTATTTAAACTTGTTGACCTTAGTTTCCTCCTCTGTAAAATTATCTGGAGAAGCAAATGGCAAACCTCTCCAGGATATCTGCCAAGAATACCCCACATGAGGTCACAAAGAGTCAGACACAACTGAAATGATGTAACAATAACAAATTCTATTTGAGTTTGACACCAATGCCAGAGGCCATGTGATCCTACTTAACTTTTTTGTATTCTCTGAAATCTCTCTCTCCCCAAATCTAGAAGAGATCTGTTATTACCATTTTTTTATCTATCACAAATTCTAATATGGTGAGCTCATTTTCTACCAAGGTTCCCATTATTTCTACTTTACATTTAATCAACCTTTCTTAGTGGCCAAAATCAGATCCAGATTATTAATTCCCTTCTTTGCTCTTTCTATCTTCTGAAGAATTAAATTGTTATTTTTAAGACAAAAAAAGAGTTGCTCCATTACTCTGATTTTAGGAGAAGGAAAATGGCAAACATATGGATAGTTGAAAAAGAACTGGTATTAGAAAACCAATATCCATACTCATAACAACAGAAATAATTTTCATAGTAATCTCATAGTCAATCAACAAATATTTATTGGACACCTTCATTGTACAAGGAACTTTACTAGGTCAAAAAGAAAATTTTAATATAAAGTTCAAGCCCTTTAAGAACTTACAGTAGCTAACATTTACAATGAAGTTGAGGAAGTGACTTAAAATATATTCTTACTATACAAGGTAGCATTTATGAGTGTCCAATGAGTGGTGCAGTGGCTCATGGATTAAAAACCAAGCCTGGAGACAAGAGGTTCTAGGTTTAAATCTGGCCTCAGACAAGTCACTTAACCCCCTATTGCCTAACCCTTACCACTCTTCTGCCTTGGAACCAATGCATATTATTGATTCTAAGACAGTAAGTAAGGATTTTCTTTTTAAGAATCTTTAGTTAAAGAATTGATTGTGAAGCTTTTACCAACAATACCCCTAGCTAAGGGATACTGCTAGGACATTAAATTTAGGGCTGAAACTACTGATGTTGATCTAAATCACTTCATTCACTCACTTGCTCACTTATTCACTCAAACATTCAAGTGCCCTGATGGTCTTGATTCAACTGCACCGATCGTAAACTCCTAAGTGGCTTGAACCTTGTTTATACTTAACAAAAAAATAATAAAATTATTAATTATTTTAATTAATATTATTTAAAAATAATTCCTTACACAGTGAAGATGTTCAGTAAGTGTTTGACTGACTAGCAGATTGGTTGGAAAATTGTATCTATTGTTAGTAGTAGTATTTCAATTATGCACAAATATCTTATACTGTAGCTGTACCTGAATAGGATACAAAATTGCTCAGGGCAAATGAGTAGAAGCAGAAAAAAGGCAGATTTCAACTTACTGCAGAGAAAGGCTTTACATTATGTCTCCTGGTAGAGGAAGTGGGTTCTCTTTCATTTGAGTACTTCAAATCAAAGGATGGATTACCGCTTATGGATTGTGAAAGGAGGAATTTTAGGCTAGGGATGAATTGCATGAGATGGACTGTGAGGTCCTTTTTAATTCTGTGACTCCATCCCTATCCTCTGGGAATCTACAATCCCCTGGAAATGAATTAAATAGAATGGGAAATACATTTCAGATAGAGTCAAGACACTGACTTGTAGAGTTTTGGCTTGATTCTACTAAGAAATATGGAAAAAAGAATTTCAAACAAGAACAAGGCAATTGTGCCAATACTATGTTAAATTTAATATGTACTTTAAAAACTATAGGTATTAAAATTTCACAGTTCAATATATTTTCTTCCTTTTTTGCACACTGAAATTTCATGTTAGTTGGTGGTCACTTGAAATCATAACAAAAATTTAAATTGAGATGAAAAAACAAATTAATTCTTTTCTATTTCTTCCCTCTTTCTGTACCCCAATCTAGGCTGATTTACTATTCTTTCATGAGATTCTTTAGAGGGACTATCAAAAATAAAAATATTTTTAAAATACAGGTTGAATTATTCAAATGAGTATATGAAGGTATTTCACTTGTGTGCCACATTAAATGTGCTCTTTATAGTATAGGTGATGGCTTTATGATGACTGTATACACATTGTATTAATATGTATCTTATTGGAGAGTATATCTTTGAAAGTCAGTACTCACAGACCACATTGAGACCCGAGTAAAGAGATAAAAGTCTTAATCTACTGTCCTATGATGGGTGAAATTTGAACTAACTGAGATAAAGGTGGGAACTTCTGATCATATTAATTTATTAAGTAGTGTATAAGTAATTGGGACCAGGCCTCCTCAGGCTCAGCACTTGACTCAAAATACAAAGGGAGATACGATTTCATGTATTAAAAGCAAACAATTAGCAGAATATAAATCAAGATACAAGATTAGGTCATTTGATTTCTAAATGAAGAAAAGATTAGGGACTTTCTGAGTTGGGAGTGGGGATGATCAACTTTCTGGTGTTGGGAGGGGAAAGAGACTTTTCGGGATGTAAAACAGGATGTCCCTCAATTCCTCTGATTAGCCAGTAGGTGGTTACAAGAAAATGAAACTTAAGTCTTAAAATGGAGTCAGTTTTATAATATGGAGTCGGTTTGGGTCACATTATTCTCTCACTCTCCACCAGTAGGCTTAGTCTTTACTCAAATGCAACCAGGCAAGAAAGAGAAAAACATCTTGACCTAAATAGTGCATTTTCAGGTCTGGATTGGCAGCCAATCAATCAAAAGGATCTTCTTCTCCATGCAGTAAGCAAGCTAGAAACAAAACCTACACATGCTCTGAAGTCCATTTGGGGATGACGACAGTAAAACACACTGTGTGTGCTCACAAGAACTTTCAATCCTGAAAGACTTATGATGGGAGATGCTATCTACCTTCAGAGAAAAATCTTTTGGAGTCAAATGGGTGCAGATCAAATTATGCTATCTTCCACATCAGAATATTTATGGTTTTATTTGGGGGTTTTGGTTATGTATGAGTATGCTCTTACAAAAATTACCAACATGGAAGTTTGTTTTGCATGATAATAAAAATAATTTTTTTAAACTAGGCTCATTGACCAGTCCCCCTAAAGAAAAACAAAAATAGTACCTGCTCATAGTCCAGTAGCACAATGTGTAAATAATTAATTTGTTATTTTTCAGTCATGTCTGACTTCTCATGACCCCATTTGGGGTTTTTCAGCAAAGATCCTGGAGGGGTTTGACATTTTCTTTTACAAACCACGAGTCAAACAGGGTTAAGTGGCTTGCCAGGGTCTCTGGTTAACAACTAGTTAAGTGTCTGAGGCCAAATTTGAACTCAGGAAAAGGAGCCCTCCTGACTTCAGGCCCAGCACTCTTATCTACTATACCAGCTAGCTAGTCAAAATAACTAACCACATACAAACTACATGCAGAATAGATGGAGGGTAATTTGAGAGGAGATGGCACTAACAGTTGGGGGGATTGGAAAATGGCCACCTGTAGAAGATAGACTTGAGATGTTTTGAAGGAAGCCAACAAAACTGAGAGAGATGAATGGGAATAGAGTACTCCAGGTATGGAGGGCTACCAATACAAAGTCAGGGAGATGGAGATAGAGTGTTGTTTACAAGGACCTGAAAGTAAACCAATGTAGCTAGATTACATAGCACAAGTTAGTACAGTGCAATGTAAGAAGACTGGAAAGGTAGGAATGGGGCCAGGTTATTTATGAAGAGCTATAAATGATAAAGTGTTTATTTGATCCTGAAGATAAGAGGGATTCACTAAAGCTCACTGAGCAGGGAGGGGACATGGTCCAACTTATACTTTAGAATAAGTTACTTTCGCATCTGAGGGAATGCTGGCTTGTAGTGGGGAGAGAATTGAGACTAGCTAAAAGGTCATTACAATAGACCAGGTGAAAGGTGATGAGGGCCTGCACTAGGGTTATGACAAGGAGAGTAGACAGAAGGAGGCATATTGGAGAGATGTTGTGGAGGTTGAAACAGAGACAGCAATGTTACCTCTCTAGGTTATTGCATTCAAATCTTTCATTGTATAATTTTCTTTCAAAGTTCATTGAGTTTACTCACTGAGCAAGTAAACTATAAAACAATATTGTTTTAACACATGCTTTTTTTTTTTTTTAAACCCTTAACTTCTGTGTATTGGCTCATAGGTGGAAGAGTGGTAAGGGTGGGCAATGGGGGTCAAGTGACTTGCCCAGGGTCACACAACTGGGAAGTTAACACATGCTTTTATCCTCTCTCAGCTTTACTTCTTCCCCAAACTCTCACTCTCCAAGGATAGAATACGACAGCCTGAAAAATGGCAGCTTCATTCTGTATAGCCAGATCCTGGATGAACTTTGGTTCCCTCTGACCCCTCTCAACAACTTCTTACTGTGTCTGGTGTGTTCAAAACTCTGATCCTGGAATTTCTTTGCTTTGTAAAGCTCATACATGGACTAATGGATCATTCAAACTCCATATCCAGTTCTAAAATATTCAAGAAACTTTGTTCCTTATATCTCTAAGATTGTCTACTTAAACTAGGTCTGATGCAGTGTGGCAGGTGACTCTAGCTTCTCAAAAGTGATGGTGGCCTGAATGAAGATGGTGCCATGTCACTGATAATCAGGGTAACATTTGTGAGAGGATGTGGAACAAGAAACAATGAAGTCATGCAATTGACCCTGGGTAAGAGGGAGGATATAAGGATGACATTGAAGAAATGAGCTAGATGGTGGTATGGATAATAGTGGTGATAGAAATAGGGAAATTCAGAAAGGGTATATGCTAGGAAAGAAAGATTATGAGTTCTATTTTAGATATGTTGAACTTGAGATGCTTATGGGAGGTTCAATTTGGAATGTCTAATAGGCAGTTTGTGACATGGAGATAGAAAAAAGAAGAGAGAAGACCAAATATATAGACCCTGGAGTCATTGGTATAGAGACGGCCATTGAACTTGTGGGAACCGGTGAGATCACCAAGTGAAAGAGTATAAAGAAAAAGAGGAAAAAATCCAGGACAGAGCCTTGGAGAACATGAATAGTGAGCATGACTTGGATGGTAAGCAACTCAAAGATAACAAGAAGGATGGCTCAGCCAGGTAAAGGAAGAACCAGGAGACAATGTTTCAAAAACCCAGTAAGGAGAGAATATGCAGGAGGAGAGGTCAGTGAAGAGTGTGAAATACTTTAGAAACATGAGTAAAGAAGAAAATTGGGCATTATTATTGTTATTGAGAGTAATAATCACAATTAGTATCCTGATTTTTTTTAACAGTGGTTTTGCCTATGAATTATATACTGAATGCTTACTCCAGTATTAGTCTTCTTTTCTATGTCATAGAATCATAGACTAAAAAAATTTTTAGAGCTAGATGGAGTCTATATTTTAAAAAATCTTTACTTTCAATATTAGAATCAATACTGTGTATTGGTTCCAAGGCTTAAGAATGGTAAGGGCTAGGCAACTGGGGGTAAGTGACTTGCATAGGGTCTCATGACTAGAAAGTATCAGAGGTCAAATTTGAAACTAGGACTCCCTGTCTCTAGGCCTGGCTCTCAATTCACTGAGCCACCTAGCTGCCCCTAGGTAGGATCTTAAATATAATTTAATTCAAAACCCTTATTTTTCAACCATGCAAATGTTGTAAAATGTAGTTAAAAAAAAACTAAAAATCTATATGGGTGGAATGCAGATAAAGGCAAAACAAACCTCAAGAGTATCTCTGGGCTATAAAGAGAAGCCCTTTGCTGACACTGTTCTGATCCTTGCCAAGTGATACTCACATTGGTCTCCTACTGTTTTTCCATCCCAGATGTTTATGCCTGGTTAAATATAAATCTCCACAGACTGTTATTAACTGTAGTCATAGAGGACTCCTCCTACATTATCTCCAACCCATCAAAAGCAACAGTTGAAACCTTGGAGTTCTATAAGTTTATTAGGATAAGAAATGTTATAATGTTTGCAGGGCTTCTTGCCCTAACAGTAATCCTTTTGATTTCCGTTTTCCTGAATAGCCTAGTATTTTCTTTCAGTTTATTGATTTGAAATGCCAGGTGTTTCTGATAGTTTTTTCTCACTTAAGTATCCAAGAAAAGATATTGTCTTTTGTTGGGTTATTATACTAGTTGGTTCAGAGAGTGATCACAAGAAGTAAAAAATTCCCATGTGTCTCAGAAACCCATCCTCAGGCTACTTGAAGCCTGAATTGGTTGTACCTATTGGCTTAAAAGACAACACACACACACACACACACACACACACACACACACACACACACACATATAGAGGTCATTGTTTTGATTGATTGTTCACTTTAAAAAAGGTGGGGATCAGGGGGTAGCTGGGTAGCTCAGTGGATTGAGAGCCAGGCCTAGAGACAGGAGGTCCTAGTTTCAAATCTGGCCTCAGATACTTCCCAGCTGTGTGGCCCTGGGCAAGTCACTTGACCCCCATTGCCTACCCTTACCACTCTTCCACCTTGGAGCCAATAAACAGTATTGGCTCCAAGACAGAAGGTAAGGGTTTAAAAACATGAAATAAAAAAAAAGGGGGGGGATCAAGGATGTTTGAGTAACATTGTAACATTAAATTAGCTTAGTGAATTATTGGATAATGTTTGAGAAATGATTTTGAAGTATACCTAGGTGGGAAGTGTAATCATTGTTATCCATGTATGTGGAATTGTCCACTGATGAGAGACAAGGTAAGTGGAAGGAAATAAGGGATTAAAAAAAAAATGAACAGTTACATTAAAAAACATTGAACATCGTTGAACGTGACAGGTGGTGGGAAGAATCACTGTCCATTAGAGTATTTTCTTAGAACCCCCCCAAAACATGGAAGGGAGTAATGTTCTACCCTTCACGATTCCACTTACAGACACTATTTTAATGACAGCCTACATGCAATATCTTGCTGACTTTAGACCATTTAGTTAAAGGGGCACAGAATTTTGGGTGTCTTTGTTTATCTATTGACAATGTTGGTTAGCTTTTGTTACAGTTATATTGCAGGGAAGTTACCATTATTCCTAGACTCAATTATAGTTAAGACCTTTTATTTATTTGTTTGATTTTTATAATCTTGACCTTATGCACACTTTGGTATCTAACAGTCTGTTCTAGAAGTGTGATCACTTGTAGGGAAAAGAATATTCAAAGTTATTGAGGTATCTCAATGCAATTGGAACAACTCAAGGGGAGTTTCATCAAAGCTTTTTTCTAAAGAGAAAGAAGCAAGATCCTTGAGATTAGGCAAGGTAATATAATGGAAGTGTGACTTACATAACTAAGATAAACATTCATGATTTAATAGATTTCATTTAGTTAGTTGCTATTTGAAAGTAGTGTAAATTGTTGATTTGAGTGTTGCTGTTTGTCCTTCATTTTTGAAAAGGCTTGACTTGCACCTGAATTGGATTTAAGTGAGGCAAGGTTGCTTGGTCTTAAGCATCGCTTTCTATTCCAGTCATGGAAGTCCAGTGAGTGACAAGACAAAGTCTGGATGACTGCTGGTGGTTTACTTGGGTATTGAATGAAAATAAAATGAAAAATGAAAAAAAAATAGTAGGTAGCAATAATCTGAGTATACTGACATTTATTGAGGAAAGTTCTAGATTTCAAAATGTCAGGATCCAGGCCCAACCCAGCTTGGTCAAAGACCCAGTACTTATGCTTCATCACAATATATAGAATCAAATTACACAAACCTTCTCTTCTCCCTTAAAAGAGGAATATCTTATGTATGATCCTGTGGAATTGCTTGTCAGCTCCAGGAGGGGGGAAGGAAGAGGGGAAAGAGAGAATAGGAATCATGTAACCTTGGAAAAATACTTAAAAAAAAATAATTTTTTTTAAAAGGAGGAGTGTCTTCTGGATACCTGTTCTCAGAAGAGGTGACCAGAGAAGGTCTTTTTTTTTTAAGGAGGTATATTCCATAAGGTAATGATCAATTCTATATATGGTAAAAAGCTAAGTTCATTTCTGGTAGTTTTGAAGCCAATTGAGACATCATACTATCTGAATACCTTCCAAGATGCTGGACACATGCACACAGCTCCCCTTGGCAAGAGAATCATACCAAGGCATTTTAGAGAATTTTCTTTGTGATTTTTACTCATAATATGATTATTGATTACTGATTTTCATACATAATTATTTGATTAATTAATAATTGGGTTTATTCCTTATCATTTATTTTATTATGATTGCAATTTATTATTTATTGGCCATCTAAGAAGATTACATGTAGAAGTTACATAAAAAATTAATAAAACAATTAATATATCCTAATTAAAACAGCTGAACTAAGTTATCTTTTACAGCATGGATCATCTGGAAAGCACAATTGAAAAAGGGGTATTTAATAGTGCAAGATATTCCTCTCCATTGGTTCAGTGTAGAAAGGACTAAAATCTGTTTCTCTCTTCATTTGTTCTAATTTATCTTAGCTTTTGTCACAGACTTGATTTTGCTTGAGAGATTGTTGAGAGGAAAGGGGAAGAGAAAAGAAAGGGGAAAAAAAGAAGCTGAAAATGCTAAATATACTAGCTTCTTTCATGTTTTCATGACTTGATCACTTCTCAAATCCTCATAGTATCAGTTCTTTCCCTACTGCTGATGGACACTGTTTTCTCCATGGTCATTCATGTCCCCTTTATTACTAAACCAAAGGATTTTTCTTAGTTCTTATCCTTCCTGACTTTTCTGGAGCATTTCACACTGTCGACCATAGTCCCTCCTTCTGGATACTCTCTTCTCCAGGGTTTTCCTAGCAGTGATTTACTGTGCTTCTCCTACCTGGCTGACTGATCCTTCTTTGTCCCCTTTGCAAGGTCCATGTCCTAGCTTTTATTTTTATTTATTTTTTAAACCTTTACTTTCTGTCTTGGAATCAATGCTGTGGTTTGGTTCCAAAGCAGAAGACTGGTAAGGGCTAGGTAAGTGGGGTCAAGTGCCTTGGTCAAGGTCACACAGTTAAGAAGTATCTATGATCAGATTTGAACCTAGGACCTCAGGTTTCTGAGCCTGGCTCTCAATCCACTGAGCTACTGTCTAGCTTTTATATATGTGTGTATCCTAAGGCTCTGTTCTTCTTGTCTTATTTCTCAACAAGATCTTTCTCATGATTGTCATATTAACTTTCACTGATTCAACTATGCAGATGACCCCAGAATCTACAATCCATGCCCCATCTTTCTCCTGAGCTTCACTGCCTTTTGGATATTTCTATCTATAAAGCATCATGGGCATTTCAAATTTGATAATGCTTCATGATGAGATCCTTTTTTCCTTCCGAGCAATTCCTTCCTCCTTAATTTTCCTATTTCTCTGAAAGACACCAGAAATCTTCTAGTCATTCACTATTTGCAACCAACTCTTTATTTTTATTTACCCCTTCAGAACCAATCAGAAGCCAAGACTTGTTATTCTATCTCTATGACATATCTCCCATCCATCTCTCTTCTTTCTATTAGCTGGTTCTCTGCACACATAAAAGGGCCTACTTCAGGCCCTCATCATCTCTCACCTAGATTATTGCAAGTCTCTTCATTGGTCTCTCTGTACCCAACAATTCTCCCTTCTCTGACCAATTATCTGTACAGAAGTCAAATTGACATGCCTTGGGTACTGGTCTGACCAGGCTATTCCCCTCCTCCTCTAGCTCTCAGTTACCTGTAGGATTAAATATAAACTGTTTGGTATTTAAAACTCTGTATAGTCTGGCTAATTAAATACTGCTTCCCTCTCCCACACTTTTCAGCTAAACTGGCCTATTTCCCATCCACCCCTATGTGGAATTCCACTTCCCACCTCTACACTTTTGCATTTTCTCCATGCCTTGGATATTTTCCCTCTTTATCTCTGTTTCTTACAACCCTCAGCACCCTTAAAAATTAATTATCAGAAATCAATTAATTAATAGAATTTATTCACAAGTGTCCCAAGCTCCTCCCCACCTTCCCTGCATCATTGTCTGGGCGACAGACATGTTCATACGAATTAAATTTTTTGTTGCCACTTTTCAGTTCACTCTGGAAGTAACACTCACAATTTATTCTTTCACTACTAATTTTAAAGCTATATATGATGTTTTTTGGTTCTATTCATTTCACAGTTCGTTATCCCATGTCGATCCTGTGTAATTGGAATCTGTTACCAACTACGATCCCTAGCAAAACTACAATTCCCAGGACCCCACTCAATTCCTGTTGTTATGTGCTGACATAAACAGGATATAAATTAAGTGGAGGTCCTTCTCTCTCTTTTTCCTTCCTGTCAGCAGCTTTGGTGGAGCAGGGAAATTTGAGCAGGTAGAAAAAACTTAGTCATGTGGTTTTATTTTGTCAGATAATAAACTTTTAAAAATATAATACTTCAATATTACACATTAATTTAAGTCCTACAACCCTTCCAAGTTGTTGGGGTTTTTTTTTTTAGTTAGCCTGCTCATTGTTTCTTATAGTGTAATAGTATTCTATCACAATCATATACCGTAATTGGTTTTTTAGCCATTCCCCATTTGATCAGCGTCCCCTCAATTTCCAATTCTTTGCCAAACCTCTAAGACCCTTCAAAGTTCAGATCAACAGTCACTTCCTAGAAAGAGTCTTTCTTAATTTCCCAAGTAAACTATTAGAGCTTGTCTTCTGAATTTACTGTGTGTGTGTGTGTGTGTGTGTGTGTGTGTGTGTGTGTGTGTATTTAATTATTGTGTTCCTTTGGAATCCCTACCCCATTCTCCACCCTCCAGAAAAAGGTAAAGCCTAGTTGGAGGTGGGAACTGCTTCCATTTTTTTATTTGTTTTGTTTTGTTTTTTGTCTTTGTATTCCCAGTGCTTAGAGGCTTATTGGATGGAATGGAAATAAAGTATGTGCTATCCTTTCAACCCTATAAAAAAACAAACAAACAGATCTTTGTAGTTATGTTTTTTAAAGTGGTGATAGATTAGTATTAATCCATAGTTTACTACCTGGTCTTCTGTTGAATATGTCAGACTTGGGTTAGAGGCATAGGCTGTTGACTCAGAAGAGGGCAATACTTACTGGCTATCAAGGAGTTTGAACTCATGATCTTTTTTTTTTTTTTTTTTTAAACCCTTAACTTCTGTGTATTGGCTCCTAGGTAGAAGAGTGGTAAGGGTAGGCAATGGGGGTCAAGTGACTTGCCCAGGGTCACATGGCTGGGAAGTGTCTGAGTCCAGATTTGAACCCAGGACCTCCTGTCTGTAGGCCTGGCTCTCAGTCTACTGAGCTACTCAGCTGCCCCCTTGAACTCATGATCTTAATCTCTTGAACAAGGCATAATGATGTGGACTGAAGAATTCCCTAATAAGCCATGACAATTCTTTGTTCCTGCTCTCTAATGCTTGGTTGCAAAAATGTGGCCTCTTATAAGAAAATAAAATATTACTGTCTCAAAACCATAAATGAAATTCAAGGAGAGTCATCAAAATTTCCTTCTAAACAGAAAGAAGGAAGTTGAAACTAGGCAGGGTAATAAATTTGAAATAACACAAGATGAGAAACCTGGTGAGCTGGGAGGAGAGGAAAGACCAATCTGGAGGTTCACTTATATTAGATTTGAATTTTGAGAATCCACTTCAAATTTTATTGGGACAATTAAAGAAATATTTGTTGATTGGCTACTCTAGCACCTTATAGACCAGTGATAGGCAAACTTTTTAAAGAGGGGGCCAAAGGAAAGGAAATGCTCATCTGTCAGTCTGTTTCTAAGGCAACTCTTTTGAAGTTTCATTGTATTGTATCCTACTCATTGTATTCCTCAGATTAGGAATGTCCGGCAGCCAGATAGAACATTTCAGGTGCCCCCACCCACCCACCCACCCAATCTGGTCTGCAGGCCTTAGTTTGCCCATCACTGGTATAGACAATAAGGAGCATTCAAAAATGCTCTCAGCCTTTTGATGTTCATTCAGAGAGTTCAAGAGGTTAAGTAGTAGATACATATTTTACCATAGGGAGACCAACTTAATCATAGTATTTTCTTTTCTTTCTTTCTTTTTCTTTTTTTTTTAAACTCTTACCTTCTACCTCAGAATTAATACTATGGAGGGCAGCTGGGTAGCTCAGTGTACTGAGAGCCAGGCTTAGAAACGGGAAATAGCCGTTGACAAAATACAAGGCTTTTTCCTATTAAAACAACTAATGGTCTAGTAATCAATGACATCTTTCTTAAAATTATAAGTAGCATCTATCTATCTAAAATCATCATCAAGGGGCAACTGGGTAGCTCACTGGATTGAGAGCAAGGCCTAGAGACGGGAGGTCCTAGGTTCAAATATGACCTCAGGTACTTCCCAGCTGTGTGACCCTGGGCAAGTCACTTGACCCCCATTGCCTACCCTTACCACTCTTTCACCAAGGAGCCAATACACAGTATTGACTCCAAGACCGAAGATAAGGGTAAAAAAAAAAGAATCAATACTATGTATTGGTTCCAAGGCAGAAGAGTGCTAAGGGCAAGGCAATAGGGGGTTAAGTGACTTGCCCAGGGTCACACAGCTGGGAAGTATCTGAGGTGTAAAAATAGGTATATTGAAGAGGGTTTGATGTTGGAAAGAGCCTGGTATGAAGGTCTGTCAGCGCCCCTCTCAATACTCTACTTTTACTAAAGACAACAGAGGAGGTTCCTCGGGAATGGTGGATGCCCAGAGGGCGGGAGCCGGCCCGGAGGCTAAAGGGAAGGCTTTCCAGTCCAGAAAGGTGGGCGGAAGTGCTGCCCCCCCAGGAACCTCCCCCACAGCGGATGTGGGCACCGCAGGGGGTCCCGCCCAAAATGGAGTCAGAGCCCAGCAGCGGCTCCTCCCCTGCCCTCCTTGGTGTGGGGCGCGGCTTCTCCTCGTCTGACTGCCAGTCGGTTTGCTTTGTAGAAGAACGAGGTAGCAGAAGGGCCAGGACAGAGGAATGGCGGGGGAGAGGCTCCAGGGAAGGGGAGGCTTGTTTACCTCCTTGGAGCCAAGATGGCTGCGCTCCCGCCTGCCTCTCCTCCTCGCGTCTCCTACCTTAGCCGGCGGCCAGCGTCCTTCTGGGAAGGCCGAGGGAAGGGAAGGCTCTTCGGGGCGACCCCCTGAGCTAAGGGACCGGCCCCTGCTCAGCGGCAGGACTTGTTCGCTCTTCCTCCAATGGAGGCCCTCGAACCACAGCCACCCGCTTTCTCTTCTGGGCAAGGGAAAATGGAGGCCCGGCTTGCCCACAGGCGGGTATCGGGAGCTCCCGGGCTTTGCTCCTCACTCCGCGGAGTTCGGAGGGCAAAGACCTTTCAGTTAACAGTTTTTCCCATAATCCTCTTCTCCCACTCCAACTGTCACTGCCCCTCCCGTCACATGTCACATTCCAACCGCTGTCTGCTCCTTCTCAGTTAGGCCCAAAGGCCAAAAGCAGGATTCAGTTTTCCTTTCCACAGAGGTCAGATTTGAACCTAGGACCTCCCGTCTCTACTCCTGCTCCCCATGAGCTACTCAGCTGTCCCCTCCATCGTAGGGTTGTCAAAAAATTAACAAAAATGACTTTATTTTTTATAAACTTGGAAGTTTCATTCCTTGTGTTTGTAGCCCTAGTGCCTTGCGCAAGATTAGGTACGCAATAAATGCTTTTTGGTTGATTGATAAATCATTAAATGATTCCATAGTTCTTAAATAGTTGTGCTATGAAGAGAGTGGAATAGAAAGTAATTCACAACTCTCCCCAAAACCAAGAAGGTAGAAGATTTAAAAGGAAATACAAGGGGGCGGCTGGGTAGCTCAGTGGATTGAGAGTCAGGCTTAGAGACGGGAGGTCCTAGGTTCAAACCCGGCCTCAGACACTTCCCAGCTGTGTGACCCTGGGCAAGTCACTTGAACCCCATTGCCCACCCTTACCACTCTTCTACCCAGGAGCCAATTCACAGAAGTTAAGGGTTTAAAAAAAAAAGGAAATACAAGGTAAACAAGGAAATTAAGACAAAAGGAGGTCAATAGACTGTCAAGTCTAAGCAAACCTCCATATTTCTCTTCTTCTAACCAGGTTGGTTTTTCTTTCTTAGGGATCAAGGGACTCACCTACAGATGTCTCATATCCTCCATTCAAAAAACACCACTGTTACAGGAAAAGGAATAATCTTCCCCTGAAGAAAAATATTTCCATAATGATCCTTTGGAAATCGGAGCTTTGTCAGATATATGTGTAAACATACACATATTTTTTGTTTGGTTTCTCTTTCTAGCACAACTCAGTATCCTTCAGAAGAACCATCAGGCATTCTTAAATAACATTTTTTTTGTGTCAACTTTTATCATGACAAAGTTCCTACTAATAATAACCCTCAAGGAGAAGTAGGTTAATGGAGCCAGAAAAGGAAAGGAAGCAAGTTCAGTGTGAAATTTTATAGTAATTGGGTATAAATCATAAAATAATACAGGCTGGTAATTTGAGAGGCAGGGTGGTATAGTTGACAGAGCTGACCTTGGAGTCTGGAAGACCTGGGTTCAAATTCTGCCTCCAATACATGCTGACTATATGATCATGGGTACATTGTTGTTAATGTTAGTTTTCAGTCATTTTAGACATGTCTGACTCTTTGTGACCAAATTGGTACTTTTAAAAAATCCTTACCTTCTGTCCTAAGTATTGGTTTCAAAGCAAAAGAGTGACACAGGTTAGGAAATGGGAGTTAGTGACTTACCCTAAGCCACACATCTAGGAAATGTCTGGGGCCATATTTGAACCCAGGACTTCCCACCTCCAGACCTAGTTCTCTATTCACTTAACCACCCAGCTGCCCTACATAGAAGGCACTTAATAAATGCTTGTTGGCTAACATTTATGTAGTATTTCAATGTATCTGTCTCATTTGATCAGCATATCAATTCCAATAAACTGCAGAGAAAGTGCTGTATCTTTTAGAGATGCTTTGAGTTTAGATGAACTAATTCAAGTTGGCAAAACTTCGGATCCCATTTCTCTCCACACCAGACTGTGTAAGTAGCCTGGGAGGCCAGGAGAAGAGGGGGGATTAATTGGCAGAATTTATTGTTACTATCTACAAACTGATTTTCATCTAAACAAGAGACATTATGGATATTGCAAAAAAAAAAAAAGCATCAAAATAAAGTGGTAGCACACAGAATTTAAAATTAGGAATAAGAGTTTAGTTATAATTTTTAAAGAAACCTTTATATTTATGGCTCCCAGCAGCTGAATACCAAGTACATTACTCTAGAAATAAGGACCTTCTCAAGCCTTCTAATAATTTTTATGGAACTTCCTAATCTATTTGTTTTCCTTTCAAATATGTCAATTTTTGTATATGTATTGACTTTAACCTACAGACCTCATCTTGGGTACCTTTGCCATGTAATTATTGGGAAATATCATATAACATTCTGTGTTTTTGTCTTGTCCCCTTTAGGTTTCTCTTTTAACTACACTTCCTATCTTTTAGCTAGCTCTGTGGTCTACACAGGAGAGGGGTTTAATAACTGTTGAGTTTAGTAGGAAAGCAAGAAACACTAGGTTTGAGAGTGAGCATAAGATAAAGAGTCTAAAGGTACCAATAGCAAAAATGCTCACCAAAGCAAGCCTTCATATTTCTCTGCCTCTAGCCAGGTCATTTTTTCCCTTAAGGATAAACTCAGAGAAATCCCACCAAAGGTGTGTATCTCACACCCCCTACTGATAAGAGACAACTGCCAAGCAAGAGGATAAATAGTCTTTTTGAATAAGGAAAATGCCTCCACAATGATTCTTTAAAAATCACTGTTGAGTTCAGGAATGGTTATGAAGGACTTATCCGATGCCAGTCTCTAGGGATAAAAAGACACACGAGCATCATATGTCTTATTGGGGGATATCACGCATATGCATAAATGGAGTACAAGAAAGACTGAGGAGGAAAAAAATACTAATAAATCTAGATTTCAAGGAAGACTTCGCAGAGGAAGGGATACCTGAGCTGAGGCCCTTAAGAAGACAAAAATGCTGACTGATGGGGAAAGAGTGCATTCCAGTTTGTCTAACTTACACCGCTAAAGTTGCAAGATAGAATATCAGATATGGGGAATAGCTTACATGAAAAGAAATAATGAGAAACAAGGCCAGAAAGGTAGATTGGGAACCAGATTGTTGAGGACCTTAAAAGCCAGATTTGTACTCCCAAATTTCATGCAAATGCATGGTGGGGCTGGAGTTAAAGTGACCTTTCAGGGATATGATTTTGAATAGTTTGGCTAGAAAGCAGAGTTTGTGAATACATGAATAACTTTAGGCAAATACTTAAATTTTATATAACCCAACTATCACATATGCAAAATTATATTCCCAATAATGTTGATTCTAATGGTTTAAAATTAAACATTTACATTATGGTAAAACACATCAAACCCTAGATGAATAGCCCACTAAAATAGGGAAAGTACAGTACAATTTGGTTCCCTCCTCCCATTCATAAACAATGAGGTAAAGTCTTCCTATTGTAATGAAATATATGTCATGAATTATCTCCATTTTTAATTTTCAGTGGCTTGAAATGGAATTGGTTCTGCCACATCCATGATGGGCATAGGACTGAGATGATCTGAGTAAAAGATGGAACTCAAGCTCTACTTCCAGATCTAGATTTTTGCCTTCCCTATATGACCTTGATAGGAATCTTGTCACCTCTTTCAATCTTGCCTTAGACACAAAGAGCAGGGAAGTAAGCACTAGACCTGTGATTTCATTGGTATAGGAAATACGGAAATGAGAAAACTTGAATTTAATCCAGGTCAGAACCTTTCCTGTCACATGTAACCACAGACAATTGCCCCAAACCTTGAGAGGTTAAGTGATTTGCCTAGATTTATATGGCCAGGGGGTTAGAGAGGGGTCTTGAACTCAGGGCTTTCTGGCTCCAAAGCCAAAACATCATCAGATTTATGTTCACTATGCCAAGCCATCCTTGGATCCTGGGAGTACAGATTTAGAGCAAGAAGGGACCTTTGATAGGTTAGCTAGGCCAGCGGAATCTAGCTCAAAAATGAAGAGAGTCCTGTGAGACACATTTTGACTTAGAAAACCATAAATTAACATTATCAGTGTTGTACTATATTTTTATTTATTTTTTTTTAAACATTTTCTAGTGTGTTTTGGGTCTGGTTTGTGTCACACTAGAGTTCTGTAGGGTTTTTCTTGCCTTTGGTCTGTGAGCTTTATACTTCTTGTAGTCCAATCCATATTAATTAACAGATAAGGAAATTGATCACCCAGCTAGTCAGTGGTCACATAAGGATTTGAACCTAGGTCTGTTTCTAAGTCCAGCATTCCTTCTGTTCTGCCAAGATACCATCCTTTTTCTCCTATATTGACATGGAGATAGAATAACTGTGGGATGTGGTTTGGTTATATAAGGCACTGAATACTAGAGAAGTATTGCTTCTGTTGGCATCTTTCCTACTTGTGTTTGATGAAGCTGTGTGAAAATAACTGGTGTGAGGGTGGTGTGTGTGCCTGCATGTGTGGGGGTGTGTGTGTATGTATACTCGTTGGTGAAAGAAATGGTCAAATAATCTGGTTCAGAAAAAAGCCTCCAATATTTCTGAAAATAGAGGGCTTCCAGTGTTCATATAAACTGTTGTTTATCAGAGATCTAAATCAACAAACACAGTCACATACCAAGCAAAATGAAGGGTCTCTTGTTTTACAATAACAAGGAAAACAAAAGCAACCCCTAAATTCTCAAGATAATATTGGGAAGACATATCATTCATTCCTGAATCCAGTAATAGACACAAATGACCCACATTCAGATTTGGAAATGCACACCCTCCAGGAATTTTCATCAGCTATTATTTTGATAAGCAGCCAGACTTGTGTAACTTCCTCCCCAAGACCAGGATGTGGGAAAAACAAGGCAGATTGAAAACAAAGCAAAACCAAAGAGAAGTCAGGATTTAATGAGCCCAAGTCATCTGCACTAAATCATTGTGCTTTCTTTGAATCGTTGAGATGTTAATTGTTTCTCAACGTTGTTGGTCTTGTCCAAGAAGTATTTTATTGAAGAAATTTATCAATTCAATTCAGTTCAATCTGACTTGATTTGACAACTATTACGTAAAATGAACTGTTAGGTTTTGGGGACATAAAAATGAAACAAAATCTAGTCCTTGATCTTGGTGACAATAAAATCAAATCAGAATATGGCTCACTCGTGATGAATCATTTAGATTAAGTCCAGAAACATCTTTCAACATCACATAAGGAGGGAAACATTGAACTAGGAGGGAGCAAACTTATGTTCTGTCCCAATTCTGATTCTTCCCAACCTTGTGATTTGGAGCAAATACTTATCCTCTCTGGGTTTCCTCATCAGTACAATGAAAAGCTTGATGACCTTTAAAGTCCTTCATGGCATCAAGATTTTATGATCTGTTTCTGGACTAATCTTGTTACTTCCTGGACCATGGTAGATACTCACTACATTATCTGTTCAATTGAACTGAATTGTTTGTGTATTGGTTCTTAGTAGATTCCATCTATTTGATCATTTAGAGCCAATTTAGTTTAGGAACTAGGCCTGTCCCTTACTTTCTCTCATGGCTATTTTTGTTCATCAACAAATACTTTATGGCTGCCAGAAGAAAAAAGAAGAAAAAGTTGCAGTATGTAACTCAATTTAAAGAAAGTTTTTAACAGATATCTTTTATTTCTTACATCATCACAGTTATATTATATATTCTCTCTCCTACCACTCAGAGAACCATCCAATATACCAAATAGTATTTTTTTGAGAGGGAAAAAAATGAACGCAATTAATACATTGAAAAAATAAAAAAACATGCAATATAATACCTATGAACCTCCAAATTTTCATGAATTGGAGGTTTTCTCTCCTATCTTTTCAATCAGGTCCTACGTGATCTTTCTAATTTTGTTACATTTTCTTTTGATTTTTAGTATGTAGTTGTTCTTCCATTTACATTGTTGTTTCGGTGTATATTATTTTCTTGGTTCTGCTTACTTCATTCTGGTTCAGATTACTTTTATCAGTCTTTATAGATCTTTCTATGCTTCTCTGTATTCATCACACACATTTCTTTTAGCCCAGTAATATTCCATTACATTCATGTTTCATAATTTGTTTAGCCATTCCTCAATTGATGGGCTTTAACTTTGTTTCCAATGTTTAGCTATCACAAAAAGTGCTGCTACAAATATTTGGGTGTATATGGTAAATTCTTATCTATGGCTTCCCTGGGGTTTGGGCCTAGTAAAGGAATCTCTGGTTCAAAGGGTATAGACATTTCAGTGACTTTTTTTGCACAATTCTAAGTTGCTTTCTAAAATGATTGTATCATTTCACAGCTCCACCAACAATGTATTGGTTTATCATTTCAAATCCCCTTCAACATAGACTACTGACATTTGTTGACATTTTTGCAAATTTGCATGGTATAAGGTAAAACCTTAGGGTTATTTTGATTTTCATTTCTCTTGTTATTATGTGCTCAGTTTAAAATTATTATTTGAAACATTTTTCATGTGGTTATAAATAATTTTTAATTCTTCTTTCGAGAACTTTTTGTTCATATCCTTTAACCTCTTATCTATTGAGGGAATGGTTATTTTATACACATACATATATAACCATGTGTGCATATATATGTGCATGTATATATGTACATGCACACATGTGTTGTTTATATTTCTTGTATCACAAACCTTTATCAGAAAAATTTGATAAAAAGATATTTTTCCTTTTGACTACTTCCCTTCTTATCCACAGTATATTCATTTTGTCTATGTAGAAGTTTTTCATTTTCAAGTAATCAAAGTTATCTATTTTATCTTTTGTCATTATATCTATTGTTTGCTTAAGAATACATTTTGTAATTCAATTTTGTCACGGTCTCCTGGTCAACAGTGGGTTTAGTCATAGAAAATATATACAAAAATTACTTCCAATAAGATTTTTTAAATTCATTTTTTGAAGCCTAATATCTTTATATATCCTTCTATATTAATTTTATTTGTTACAGGGCTAGGCAATGGGGGTTAGGTGACTTGCCCAGGGTCACACAGCTAGGAAGTGTCTGAGGCCAGATTTGAACCTAGGACCTCCTATCTCTAGGCCTGGCTCTCAATCCACTGAGCCATCCAGCTACCCCTCCAATAAGATTTTTTGATTGCCAATTGATTTAATATATTATGCTAGTCTAGTTTACAAGTAATGTAGCTAATTAAAGTCTAGATCAGTGATTCCCAAAGTAGGTGCTACCGCCCCCTGGTGGTTGCTGCAGCGATCCAGGGAGGCGGTGATGGCCACAGGTGCATTTATCTTTCCTATTAATTGCTATTAAAATTTTAAAAAAATTTTAATTTCCAGGGGGCTAAGTAATATTTTTTCTGGAAAGGGGGCAGTAGGCCAAAAAAGTTTGGGAACGACTGGTCTAGATGAATGACAAATTTTGTCAAGAAATGGTTGCATATACAAATCATGAAATACTATGTACCCTCTGTATATAAAGATGATGATTTCCCAACTTAAGTAGGTCATATTCTTTCAATATTTTTTCTTCCCTCCACTAGAAGTAACAGACTTTTAGAGATCCATCAATTCCTTCTTGTCCACATAAGAACAATGCTGATTTTGCAAGATGGCTGCCTAAGGTTTGGTTATTGATAAAGATCAATACAGAACTCTTTAGGGTTGTAATGATATAACATTAAATTTACCAAAGAATTTTTTACAATTTTTTTTGTTTTACCAAAATAGTTTTTACCACTTTGACAGAGTTAGGCCAGTGACCTTGGAACTATCCACCTCATTTGTCAGCTTACAAATGAGGATGATGATAAAGTGATAAACAAAACTTGCTTCTAATTCTAAAATCAACTAAAATTGCTTCTAGCACCATAGACTCACTATAGTCAATGGCAAAAGGAAACATCAAATGGCATCTTCTTAAAGAATAGAAGGGCTATGTAATGATTTCTGTACAGTTCCAAATATAGTATATATACATTGTTGATTATTATTATGATTGGCCCTTAATCACTCCCATAACACCTATTTTCAGGTCGGATTTCCTCATCTCTAAAATGGGTGTTACGAGGAGGGTGATATGGGGGATAGAAAGTCCAGGGAAATTATGTTGAATGAAGCCGAAGTGTATTGAGGAGAAACTCTGGACTTTATGTATGAGTTAATTTATTTTAGACTGGGCCTGTGATTTTACTGACACAGGGGACTCTTAATGATGTAGTTTCCTCTATCAGTGCAAATGGGCACATGTTCTACAATTTATAGTCTTAAAAAGTTTCCTGGAGGACTTAGAGGATAAGTAATGTGGCTGTGGGCAGCTAGGTAGCAGTGGATAGAGTGCCTGACCTAGAGTGAGGAAGACTCATCTTCCTAAGGTCAGATTTGGCCTCAGACACTTACCAACTATGAAATAGATCATGGCCAAATCATTTAACTCTAATTTGCCTCAGTTTCCTCATCTGTAAAATGAGCTGGAGAAGGAAATGGCACACCACTACAGTATCTCTTTCAACAAAACTCTATATGAAGAGAAATATTGTATGATTATCAACTATGAAAACTTGACTATTCTCAGCAATGCAATGACCTGGGGCAATTCTGAAGAATTTATGATGGGGAATGCTATCTGTCTCCAGAGAAAGGACTCTTGGAGTCAGATGGATGCAGATCAAAGCATACTCTTTCACATCAGTGTATTTATGGTTTTATTTTGGAGTTTGGGTTTTGTATGAGTGTGCTTTTCCAACAATGACCAATATGGAAATGTGTTTGGCATGATAATACATGTATGGCCCAGAACAAATTGTTTACCATCTCTGAGTGGAGGAAGAGAAGGGAGGGAAGGAGACGGTTTGGATTTTATAATTTTAGAAAACATATATTGAAAATTATTATTACATGTAGTTGGGAAAATAAAATATCTTTGACTTAAAAAAAGAATGAAAATTCCAGATTGGTCACAAAGAGTATGAAACACCTGAACAATAACAATAACAAAAACAATGTGCTCGTGATCATATAGCCAGAATGTATTGGAGGAAGAACTTGAACTCAGATCTTCCTGACTCCAAGGCTAACTCTATCCACTATACCACCTTGCCTCTCAAATGATCAGCCTGTATTATTTTGTGATTTGTACCCGATTACCATAGAATTTCACATGAACTTATTTCCCTTCCCTTTCTGGCCCCATAAACCTACTCCTTGATTGCTGCAAGCAAGATGTTCTCCATCCCTCCAGAGGTTTTGTATACTTGAAGTAGATAAACTTTTGCTCAAATTTTTAATAGCCGAGACCCAGGAGAGGATTTTTCATCAGCCGCTCATCAGTGGTGGCTGCCACGTGATTGTTTTTAGTTTTAATAAGAGTGATCAATACCATCAGCTCCCCCTTTAAATGCTAATGAATGCTTTAACACAGCAGATGTGGACATACAGTACACTGCAGATTAAAATTAGGCACAAAATTAAATTGCTTACACACAGCAGAGGAGTCAGTTTGGACATCTTGATAATCAGCCCCAGCCAGCTGACGAATCATGCATTGTCAGTACCACCAACACACATTCTCCCCCGAAAATCTCAGTCAGATCAGGCGTACTCTGGTATAATAGGGACCCTGTATTCCGGGGTCTTGGTGAGCCAAACTTCAACATCACAAAGCCTTTTTATATCAAGTATGTACCCTATGTCACGGGTCACACGCCAAGCCAGTGTGATACCACAGCCTGGTGAGAGGATAGCTGGTGTGTGTGTGTAGGGAGAGAAGGGTGTCTATCATTTTACATTCATTTACAAAAACATCTCCAATCTGGTGGGGAAAGAAAGCCAAGAACTTGCATTCACACACACCACAATAAATGAAGTTTGCATGTGGATAGCTTTAACCAACAGCTTTCCCATCTAATTATCATTCATTCATTCATTCATTCATTCACCAACTATTAAAGCCCCACTGTAATAATACCACAATAATAATAACTCATGTTTATGCAGCTTTATAAAGTGTTCTCCTGAGCACAATAGGTATTTAATCAATGCTGGTTGATTGATTGATTATCACAAATTCATAACTGAGGAAATCAAGGATCAGAAAGTTATAAATGACTTGGCCTATGGGCTCTTGGCAACAAAGATTCTGAGCGCCTGACCTGGATCTGGATCGAGGCTCTTTCCCCTGTATCAGGTGCCCTGTGATGTGTATGATCTTTTGCTAGATATTAAGTGACATAGAAAAAAGGAATATATAAGATTATAAATATAGATATAGATCTAAATCTTATATTTAGGAATAAACATGGAAGTCAGATTGTGCCCAAGTAAATAGTATAGGGTTCAAATGTTATGATATTTCAGAAAAGGAAAAAAAAATATCCAAGGGAGTACTGGAAGAAGGAAAGCCTTATTGAGGACTTTCTTTGATGCCTCTAATGAACAATGTCCCCTTCTCCTCAAGCCTCACGTTACCCTAATTTCACCTCAATGATGCCCTTATTATGTATTTTTGTGAATTGTAGATATCTTTATGCCCAATTCCCATACTAGATGCATAAGTTCTACAGGACAGGGACCTATATTTCTTTAGCATCTCTTACATCCCAAATGAAGGGCACACTCATTTTTTGTTATTCAATCATTTTCAGTCATATTCACCTTTCTGTGACCCCATTTGGAGTTTCCTTGCCAAAGATAGCTTGCTAGCCCAAGAATTTGCCTAATTCAAGCCATTCTCTCCTGAATTTGTTCTTCTTGGTCGTGGGACATTACAAGAAAACCCTAAAAAGTCTCTAATGCATAGTAATTCTGGTAGTGGAGTCAAAAATTCTTTCCTAGCTTTGATGACTTCATACCCATACTCTATAAGAGGCAAATAGACAGCTTTAAGGAACTTGGCCCCATCTCATGTTATTTTTTACTGCCAAGAATCCTAACTTAATTGCAGTTGTTCAAATCCAGTGAGAACTTGTAAGAATTTGTTACCTGTGTGAATAGTGACTCTGTAATTTGTTATTTCAGTGTTTGTTATTTCCATGTCAGACAAATTGTTACACTCAAAATTTATGGCTCTTGACTGATAATGACAAAATTAATGATGGTAACCAAACGTACACTTGGAATCTCTGGACTAGAAAACTAGTTGAGTCAAATACACAGATCACGCAACTAGTGAAATAGGCAACTAGATATTTGATCCTCTTTACCTCTCAGACTTCTCCAAGTTAAGAATTAAGGGCAAGAGATAAAGCAATTTCAGTCATCTTCATAGTCTGAAATACCAAGAAGAGTCATGAAGTAACAAGCATATAAACAGACAGCAGAGAATGCTATTCCCTAATCTTTAACAGACTCAGTTCATCACTCTGTTCATTCTCTGGCAGGCCTATTCAGCCTGACCTACAGGACTGCCAACAGAAATCATGTTTACTTCACCTGTCCTCCTGCCCCTCTCCCTGCAGAATAGAAAATTAAAAAGCTAAAGCTTGCACTCTGTGCTACGACAGAACTCAACCAGAAATCTGAGGAACGGAGGGAATTGGGGCAACTCCACCAGGCTTGAAGCAAAGGGGACTAGCATCTACCTGGGGCCCATTCTGTCTCCCCAGAAGTCACTTGTGGAAGAGTCAAAAATTGATGAAACATGAATTTCCCGTTGTAGAAGAAGCCTGGAATGCCTTTAAATACTAGCCCCTGGGGAACTGCTGTTAAGGGGAAAGGAGTCAGAAAGTATATAATAGAAGAGGAAAAAACTACTGATATTGCCAAAGGTCTCAGGAGGAAGAAAATCCAGTTAAAGATCTTGAGAACAAGGAGATAAAATAGCAGGGTAAATATTATTAACAGAAGAGCAGATGGCCTATAGATCATCTAAATTAATTCACACATCTATGAATATATATTGCAAGACAAAGGGAAATGAAGACACATCTGATCTGTGCAACGTCAAAAGACCACCGAATCAGAAAAGTAGAATTTCTGGGCTCCACAGCAAAATAATTGGCAGAATTTAAAAAAGAAAACAAGTTCATATTGATAGAGGCAGATCTCACCAAAAAAAAATAAAACAGAAAAAAACAGATTATGAATGCAGATACTGAGAAGTGAAACACAATTTAGAAAAAGTGAAGCAAAAAGCAGCAACATTTAAAGGAAATAAACAAATAAATCACGATCTCTATACAAGCCAAACATAACTGGTCTTGAAGACACAATGTTTAGAGACATCTTAAAGACTTTGCCTTTCCTAGAATGCAAGGGTCCAACAGGAAGTCTCTGTAGCCTGCCAAGTGTTGCCCAAACCACATGAAATATAATTGGGAAATATTTAACAAAATAAATAAAAATACAATAGAATATAGATAATGCCAGTTAAGTGAATAGCCTACAGGGATTATTTTGTATGCTTGTTTCTATTTGAGTTGGACATCACTGTTTGCCCATTTGTAAAATGAGAACTAGTTGATCTAAGGTCCCTTCCAATTCAAATTTATAATTCTGTTCTTCCCAGGCATTATTGACCCTTCACACATGCAAACCCCAAATATGTTGTTTGGAGTTCTTTTATATTTATTTAATTTAGATAATAATTATTGATTTCTCAGGACCATCTCTCTACTAGATTATAAACTTCATGAGTTGGGAATAAATTTCTTTAGGTACTTAGGTCAAATAAGACAATTTGTATAAAGGTCTTTTAAAGCTTAAAAATAGGATTCTTAACCTTTTTTTTCTGCACCAAGGATTCCTTGGACTATGTTGAAGCCCATGACCCCCTTCTCAGAAATGTATAAAATAAATACACAAGGATAGAAAGGAAAATAATATTAAAAATTAGTTATTAAACCTTTTTTTTAATCAAGTTCATGGATTCCAGATGAAAACCCTACCTTAAAGTACCCTATGAATGTCAGTTATTATTAGAAAATAGCAAGATGCTAATAAATGTTCCTGGAATGACTGAATTGATAATTTAATTTGATAGAAATAATCAGGCCTCCCATCCCCAAACTTGACAAACATCTATCTTTCAGTATGGTATTCACCTGGAAAAATAACAGAACTACAAAAGTAGTTATAATAGCTGGGCCTTTATTTGGGGCAAAGAGATTATATTCCAGAGAAACCACACAGAGTTGTCATCTTGGGATTTTAGTCTCAGGGAGCCACACAGAATTCCTAGCACTGGGACTTCCTCCAACTAAAGATAAGGGTGCTTAAATAGGTTTTTGAAAAGGGGGAGGGAGTAAAAGTCAGGTAACAAATTTACAAAAGCTTGGGAAAGACTGCAATAGCCAGAGTCTAGGAGTGGGTGCAGTGATGGTGAACCTTTTAGAGACCAGGTGCCCAAACGGTACCCTCCCACTGCATGTGAGTTTCCCCCAGACAGGGGATAGAGGAAGTGCTCTCATTGGGCTGCTGGACAGAGTGGTGGGTGATGGGAGAAATGTCCTCAGGTGCTCATGGAGAGGGGAAGGGGAGCAGCCCCCTCTAGCATGCCCTGGCACCTGTGCTATAGGTTTGCCAACACAGCTAGGGTATGCTGCCTCTCTTTATACTCTTGATAGAAAAGGTACTGAAGTTTTTTTTTTGTTTTCTTTAAATGCCAGGGGCAAAACTAATTCATCCTTAATTCAATCATTGCCTTTTTTGTTTTAACTGGGAAAGTACAGATCTGGAGATTCCTTGAAAGCAATGCTATCAATTGCAAGTATCACTGGACCAGATACTAGTGAATTCGAATCATTATAAAAACAATGAACTCCATCATTTCACCTTAAGGTTAGGCAGGTGAGTGCAAATACCATTACTTTGCTTTTAATTGACAGTATATATTCCATCATTTTTCCCCAAGATTTATCATATTTAGATAAATTTTGGGTACTATTAGGATCATCCCTCTGTGTTCATCTACCATTCTAACCTTGAATCAGCTTTAAGTAGAACAATGATGATTTGTTAAGGAAATAATCTAATTTCTCTGAGACTGGATCCTATCTGTCTATCTGTCTATCTATCTATCTATCTATCTATCTATCTATCTATCTATCTATTCATACATCCTTCCATCCATCTGTCTATCTGTCTATCTCAATAAAAACACACACATACTTCATTTAAAAATTAAGGTTGTTGGATATAGCTCGGTGGCTCAATGGATTGAGAGCCAAATTGTAAAGAGTTTCAAATATAGAAGATTTGATCCTAGAGGCAATAGAGACTCTAGGGAATCTCTGTAGCATCTTGAGCAGCAGAAAAACAGATTAAATATTTCAGCAAAGGTGAAATGAATGTGCCTTCAAGGCCTAAACAGAACCAACAACCTTAATTTTTTTTTAATTTTAAAGAAATTACTTTCTATATTAGAATCAATACTGTGTATTAGTAAGAGGTAGGCAACAGAAGTTGTGACTTGTTCAGGGTCACACAGCTAAGAAGTGCCTGGGTTCAGATTTGAACCCAGGAACTCTAGTCTCCATGTCTGATTCTCAATCCACTGAGCCACCAAGCTATACCCAACAATCTTAATATTTGCATTAGAGTGATTCTTTAACATCAAAACCCCAAATATATCCCCATCGAACTACATGATCAATCATATGTTTTCCTTCTGCAATTCTGCTCCCACAGTTCTTTCTCTGAATATGGATAGTGTTCTTTCTCATAAGTTCCTCTGGATTGTCCTAAGCCATTGCATTGCTGCTGGTAGAAAAGTTTGTTACATTCGATTGTGCTATAATGTATCAGTCTCTGAGTACAATGTTCTCCTGGTTCTGCTCCTTTGGCTCTGTATCAATTATAATAATGAGATTAAACCTACTCTGTCCACTTTTAGATTTCATCACCAAAAGTGTAAACACCACCACTTAATTCTCAAGTAGAGAGGTCTGTAACCCACGTGTGCAAGAGTGGGTGATGAATCAGAATAGACTAACTGCCCCCTGGGCAGTCCTAAGCAAAGTGTTTGTTATGATTGGACACGTAAACTAAGAGGAAGACACAGGAAGTGACACAAAAGAAGCGCTTTTAAAAGGGAGTGACAACTTCCTGTAGGGCAGTTCTTATTTGTCTCTTGGAGCTGGAGCTTGAGTTGGAGAAGCTACTTGCTGGATTTCAGACCTGAGACCTTGGTGAGACTGTTCTTAAAATCTCTCCCTTAGAACTACATGTGGTGAGTGTAAAGACTGACTCTTCCTGGATTTCTCTGAAGGAACTCTCCTTTCAAGAGAGGCTTTGTGAGTGAAGCTTTTGCTTCATTCATCCCCAGCCCTCAGGCCTCAGCTCAACAATGAGCCTTCTCTGGCTGAGGATTAATTAGCCCTGCCCTGGTTGAGCCAGGGGCTAGAGCAAATTACTTCGTGTGTTAGGTTAGCTATCTTACCCTATCCTCTCTCTGATTTTCTTACTTTCATTCTCTCTTCTCATTTGTAAATAAACTACCAAAAAAGTCATTTTGACTTGAGGTATTTCATTAGTAATTGAATCAATTCCTTGGAGACCAAAACTTTTAATATTCAGCCAACCAAACCCTAATTTTCCCCTTTACACAATTCCTGGAGGTTGTTCTAGTTCACATTGAATTCCTCCAGTTCATCATTCCTTTCAGCACAATAGTATTCCATCAACATCAGATACCACAATTTGTTCATCCATTCCCCAATCAATGGATATCCCTTCATTTTCCAATTTTTTTTGACACCACAAAGAGCACAGCTATAAATATTTTTGTACAAGTATTTTTCCTTATTATCTCTTTGGGGTACAAACCCAGTAGTGACATGGCTGGGTCAAAGGGCAGGTAGTCTTTTAAAGCCCTTGGGACATAATTCCAAATTGCCCTCCAGAATGCTTAGACCAATTCATATCTGCACCAGTAGTGTATTAGTGTCCCAATTTTGCCATATCCCCTCCAACATTTATCACTTTCTTTTGCTGCTACATTGACCAGTCTATTAGGTGGTACCTCAGAGTTGTTTTAATTTGCATTTCTCTAGTCAGAAGGGATTTAGAACACTTTTTCATGTGCTTATTGATAGTTTTGATTTCATCATGTGAAAAAAAAGTTATCACTCCCTTTTAAAAATGCTTCTTTCGAGTCACTGTGCCTATTCATGTCTCTTGACCATTTGTTGATTGGGGAAAGACTTACTTTTTCTGTAAATTTGACTTAGTTCCTTATATATTTGGGAAATTAGACCTTTGTCGAGAATTTTGCTATAAAAATATTTTTCTATTTGTTGTTTTCCTTCTAATGTTGGTTGCATTTGTTTTCTTTGCACAATTTTTTTTAACTTGATACAATCAAAGTCATTCATTTTACATTTTGAAGTATTCTCTTATCTTTTGCTTGGTCTTAAATTCCTTCCTTTCCTACAGATCTGACAAATATACTATTCTATGTTCACCTAATTTATTTATGATTTCACTCTTTATATTTAACTCATTTACCCATTTTGAATTTATCTTGGTATAGGGCAGTGATGGGCAAACTATGGTCAGCGGGCCAGATGCAGCTCTCTGAAATGTTCTATCTGGCCACACACAACCTTATTCCTAATCTGATGAATACAATGAATAGGATACAATAACATGAAACTTCAAAAGAGTTGACTTAGAAACAGACTGACAGATGAGCATTTCCTTTCCTTTGGCCCCCTCTTTAAAAAGTTTGCCCATAACTGGTATAGAGTATAAGATGTTAATCTATATCTAATTTTTCCCATACTGTTTTCCAATTTTCCCAGCAGCTTTTGTCAAATAGTGAGTTCTTATCGCAAAAGCCGAGATCTTTCGGTTTATCAAACACTAGCTTGCTAAGGTCATCTACTCCTAGTTTATTCCACTGATCCACTCTTCTGTCTCTTAGCCAGTACCATATTGTTTTGATGACCACTGCCTTATAGTACAGTTTAAGATATGGTACTGTTAGGCCCCCATCCTTCACTTTTTTCCCCATTATTTCCCTTGATAGTCTTGATCTCTTGTTTTTCCAGATGAACTTAGTTATAATTTTTTCTAATTCTATAAAAACGTGGTTTTTTTTTTTGGTAGTTTGATAGCTATGGCACTGAATAAGCAGATTAATTTGGGTAGGATTGTCATTTTTATTATGCTAGCTCATCCTACCCATGAGTAATTAATGTTTTTCCATTTATTTAGATCTAGTTTTAATTGTATGAAAAGTGTTTTGTAGTTGTGTTTATATAATTCCTGTGTTTGTCTTGGTATTGCTAGCATTTTTAGTACAATGTTAAATAATAGACATCCTTGCTTCACCCCTAATCTTACTGGGAAGGCTTCTAATTTATCCCCATTGCAGATGATACTTAACGATGATTTTTATTTTTTATTTTTCTTATTTTTTAAAACCCTTACCTTCTGTCTTGGAGTCAAAACTGTGTATTGGCTCCAAGGCAGAAGAGTGGTAACGGTAGGCAATGGGGGTCAAGTGGCTTGCCCAGGGTCACACAGCTGGGAAGTTTCTGAGGCGAGATTTGAACCTAGGACCTTCCATCTCTAGGTCTGGATCTCAATCCACTGAGCTACCCAGCTGCCCCTGATGATTTTAAATATATATTGTTTATTATTTTGAGGAATGGCTCTTCTATTCCTTACTTTCTAGCGTTTTCAATAGGAATGGATGCTGTATTTTGTCAAAGGTTTTTTGTTTTTTTTTTGCATCTATTGAGATAATCATGTGACCTCTGTTGGTTTGATTATTGATATGGTCAATTATGTGGATAGTTTTCCTAATATTAAACTGTCCTTGCATTCCTGATATAAATCCCACCTCATCATAGTGGATAATCCTTATGATAACTTGCTATATAGTCTTTTTGCTAGTATTTTAGTTAAGATTTTTGCATCTATGTTCATTAAGGAGATTGGTCTGTAGTTTTCTTTCTGTTTTTGGTCTGTCTGGCTTTGGAATTAATACCATATCATAAAAAGAATTTGGTAAGAGTCCTTCTTTGCTTATTTTGTCAAATAATTTTCACAGTATTTGGATTAGTTGTTCTTTAAATGTTTGATAGAATTCACTTATGAATCCATCTGGCCCTGGGGATTTTTTCTTAGGAAGTTCCTTGATGACTTGTTCAATTTCTTTTTCTGAGATGGGATTATTTAAGTATTCTATTTCCTCTTTTGTTAACCTAGGCAATTTATATATTTTGTAAATATTCACCCATTTCACCTAGATTGTTATATTTATTTGCCATATAATTGGGCAAAATAGTTCTTAATAATTACCTTAATTTCCACTTCATTAGGGGTAAGAGCACTCTTTTCATTTTTGATACTATTAATTTGATTCTCTTCTTTTTTTAATTAGATTAACCAGTACTTTATCTATTTTATTTGTTTTTTCAAAGTACCAGCTCCTAATCTTATTTATTAGTTCAATAGTTCTTTTATTTTCAATTTTATTAATTTCTCCTTAAATTTTTAGGATTTCCAACTTAGTTTTTCTCTTGGGATTTTTAGCTTGTTCTTTTCCTAATTTTTTAAGTTGCAAGCCCAATTCATTGATCTCCTCCCTCTTCATTTTGTTGCTATAGGCACTCAGAGATATACATTTTACCCTGAGCACTGCTTTGGCTGTATCCCATAGGTTTTGATATGATGTCTCCTCATTGGCATTCTCTTTAATGAAGGGTTAACTTGGAAATAACACAGAACTACTAAAGTACTCAGAAAAAAAAAAGTCTTTAATCAGGAAAGAGATAGGTCCAGTAACTGGCAGCTATCACAGAGCCAAGCACCCAAAACTACCTAGAGTCAACACCCTGGGTCTCTGGGGACTATCTCTGGGAGGGTCACCATGCTTTGATGATTTCTCCAAAGAACAATAGAACTTGGGGAACTTATATACCATTTGGGGCACTAAGGACAGGGAAGTCTGATTGATGGCACTGTAAGAGGGAAAATTTAGGTATTTTATAGATATGTATTTTAAAGTGTGGCCGCCAGGAATCAACAATTCAGGTTGATTCCGTAATTAAAGCAGACCTAAGTCAGCATCAGGTTAAGGCACTTTATTTACAATTAGGAAGATAAAGGTATAGGAATAAAGAGAAAGGGAGAGGCTAGACCAGGTCTGCGGAGGCCTGGACAAGAGAGAAGGTTAAAAGGCTAAATAAATGAAGCTGCAAGCCTCAAGGCCTAGCAACCAGATAGGCTAGTGCCTGCTTAAGGCAGAGTTTTGGAAGCAGCCTAGGTAGGCCAAGGAAGTTAGCCTAACTTACCCACGTGACCATTCAGAGTAGAAGCTGACTGAGGCCTCCTCCAAGATCCATCAGCACCATGTTCAGAGTAGGAACTGCCTCCACAGGAAGTAACCAACATACTTAAAGAGATAGTGTCTTTTGTCACTTCCCGTGGGTCCACCTCTAATTCAAGCGGACAAATGGCAGTCTCTACATTGATTTGGACTGCCCAAAGGGCAGTCCTTTGTACTTGATTTGTTACTTATTGTCACCTGTGGGTAACTCCTCTCCCCTCCCCGCTAAGGAAGGTGAGGGTGATGTCATTTCTATGCCTAGGTTAAGTACGAGTTTAACTAGGAATGGGCTAGAGCTAATTCTATTTACACAGCACTATCATGACTACAAGGAAATGAAAAGTCCAAGACAGGATTATTAGAGAGAGGCTGATAATTTACCAAAAATACAAAAGGGAAAGATCCAGCCAAGTGCTGGGCTACCCAGAGAGAACCCTAATACAATGGGAGAAACTGTTGGGACAAAAGGGTAATTAACATTTAATTTAGGTCTACCTAAAGGTCTATTGTTCAATCTGATATGGGTGACTTCTCAGGGGACAGGGGCAGACTTGGAGTCTCCACATTTCAAGTTGACAAAAGTCTGTAATTGTTTCTATGATTTCTTTTTTGACTCACCAGTTTTGAAGAGTTAAATTATTTAGTTTCCAACTAATTTTAAATTTGCCTCTCCATGGACCCTTATTAAATATAATTTTTATCCCATTATGTTCTGAAAAACTTGGATTTATTATGTCTGTTTTTCTGCATTTGTTTGCAATATTTCTATGCCCTAGTACATGGTCAATTTTTGTATATGTACCATGTACTGCTGAGAAGGTATATTCCTTTTTATTCCTATTCAGTTTTCTCCAGATATCTATTAACTCTAAATTTTCTAATATTTCATTCACTTCCCTTACTTCTTTCTTATTCATTTTTTGGTTTGATTTATCTAGTTCTGAAAAGGGAAGGTAGAGATCCCCTACTGATATGGTCTTACTATCTATTTCCTCCTTGAGCTCCTTTAATTTTTTCCTTTAGAAATCTAGATGCTATGCCATTTGGTACATAAATGTTTAGTAATGATATTACTTCATTGTTTATAGTACCCCTTAATAGAATATAATTTCCTTCCTTATCTCTTTTAATGAGATTGATTTCTACTTTAGCTTTGTCTGGTATCATCATTGCTACTCCTGCTTTTTTTATTTTAGATGAAGCATAATAAATTCTTCTCTAGCCTTTTACCTTGAATCTGTGTGTGTCACCCTGCCTCAAATGTGTTTCTTGTAAACAACATATAGTAGAATTCTAGTTTTTAATCCACTCTGCCATCTGCTTCCATTTAATGGATGAGTTCATCCCATTCACATTCAGCATTATAATTACTAACTGTGTATGCATTACAGAATTCTTAATGTCTTTCAGATCACAGCTTAGGTGCCTTCTCCTTTAAGGAGGTCTTTCCTAATCCCCAGTTTTTAGTGTTTGACTCCTTCCCCTAATTAAGCCTTTTTGTATATATTTCATGGGTATTAGTCAGAATACATGTTTTTTCTTGGTAGAATAAATCAATTAACAAGCATTTATTAACTGGTTTCCACGTGCTGCTAAGTACTGTGTTGGATAGAAATTGAGAGTACCTTGAAAATTTCAAAGTTCACCCTCTTTTACTACTCATTTAAAAATATATGTCCATGGGGGCAGCTGGGTAGCTCAGTGGATTGAGAGCCAGGCCTAGAGACGGGAGGTCCTAGGTTCAAATCCGGCCTCAGACACTTCCCAGCTGTGTGACCCTGGGCAAGTCACTTGACCCTCATTGCCCACCCTTACCACTCTTCCACCTATAAGTCAATACACAGAAGTTAAGGGTTAAAAAAAAAATATATATATATATATATGTCCATGGATATCAATCATTTAAAATATAAGGCTTTATTGAGAGGGAGAGAGATGGGGGGAAGGGGCACTGTCTCAGGTAGAAGATCCAAGAGAGATTCCCCAAGGGATTGTAAAGAAAATGTAGGGGCACCGTCTCAAGTTGTGACCCAAGACGAATGCCCAAAAAAATCACAGAAAAATCCTTTTTCTTATAGGAGAATCCCAAAATTGGAGAATAGCTTCACAATGGATATATTAAAAAAATCAATATTTTAAAGAAATGACTAGGAAGTTAGAGACAGATACAAGGAAGGAAATAGCTCACTCCAGGCCTGGATTATATAGGAGGGGCTACAAAGATACAAGAGGAGAGTCTTCTAGGACAAAAGGGTACTCAAGATTGGTACTTAAGATTTGGAGTACCTCAAGATCTAAGACCAAGCCTGGGACTCTTGCCTAGAACAATTCCCAGGCAGGCTCCCTAAAAGCTTTAAAGCTTTGGTAATAATGGAGAAGGGTAGGGGCATGGGGGGCAGGAAAGGGGAGGCACCAACCTTTAGATGTTAACAACTTGTAATAACTTGAGAATAACATACCAATTTATCCACACAGTACTGTGCTTGCCACTGAAGATGAAGACAGATGTGAACTATTCCTTCCTCCCCAGAATCTTACCTGTTCAGGTTGTCTCTTTCCAAAAAGGTATAAGTCCCCTAAAGGTAGAGACTGTTTCATTTATTTTTATTTTTTATTCTTAGAACTTCACATATTAAGTCAATAAACATTTGAATTAAATTGCATTATTTTCCCACAGGGCAGCTAGTTGGCACAGCAGAGAGTGCTGGGCCTGGAGTTAGGAAGACATCTTCCTGAGGTAAACATTTACTAATGTTAAAGGGGAAAAAAACACAGATCTATTATATAGTCAGAAAAACCAAGTCTTTAATCAGGAGAGGGATAGGGTACAGTCTTTAGGCCTCTACACAGAGTCATACACTCCAAACCACACAAAGCTGAGGGCTCTGGCTGCCCTGGCTACTGATCCCTGGGAGTGCCACTGCACTAGATGACAACTCCAAAGAACCATGAAAATTGGGTAACATATACCTCTAGGGGAACTGAGGACAGGAATATAGTTATTTGACTTTACAATGGCTACAAAGAAATGAGGAGTTCTAGACTGGAGTATCCTGGAGAGGCCGGTGCCTTACAATGGACACAAAAGGGAAAGATCCAGCCAAGGGCTGGGCTACCTGAGAAAGGACTTTGACACAATAGGAAAACCTACTAGGACAAAAAGGGTACTTGACACCTGATTGAGTCTGCCAGCTCCACCTAAAGTACTTGAAGGTTTATTGTTAGTCTGAAATTCTGAGTCTGGGATTTCCTTGGATAAATTCTCATGTGACAAGGTCAAACTTGAGGTCTTCAGACCTCATGCTGCTACAAACTTGGGGTTCTCAAGATCTCAAGATTGGGGTTTCTAGATTTCAAGTTGACACTAGCTGTGTGACTCTGGACAAGTAATTTAACATTGTTTGCCTCAGTTTCCTCATCTGTAAAATGAGCTGGAGAAGGAAACAGCAAACCACTCTAGTATCTTGGCCAAAAGAAACATAAATGAGGTTAGATTGAAAAGTTGGACAGAAAACTGCAAAGCTCAGGTTAAGTACCCCTCCCTTTGTTAAGCCTTCCCTTATCTCTCCAATTGAAAGTGATTTTTCCATCCTCCACTTTTCTGAGAGTTTTGTTTCTCTGCTCCTGTGTACAGTGCTTTGCCTTTGTACAGTACTTATTTTTTGTACAGTACTTAGCATGGTGCCTGCCACACAGTAGGCACTTAAAAAATGTTTATTGTCTAACAGCAACATTCTACAAAGACAAGACAAGGAGAAATAGTTCCTGTCCTCAAGGTTCTTACATTTTCTTTGAGGATGGCAGGAGATAAAATATGTAAGGAGCCAAGAAATAGGAAGGAAGGCCTAACCATTCTGGTGTTCAGGAAAAACTTTCCTTAAGAGCTGGCAGAAGAGTTGATCCTTGAAAGAAGTTGAAGTGTCTAACAGAGGGGTGAGGAGTGGAGGTCCTAAGCATGGAGGTTGGTCAGCTTGTGCAAAGGCATGGGGGAAAGGAGGTGAGTCATCTTTATCACTTGTATTGTAGAACCCAGAAAGAGTCAGAATTAAAAATCGAGACCCATGTATAATATTATAGTGAAACAGGCTTATCTGTAGGAATTCCTAACTTCCAGAACTTTGGCTTCCAGACCTTCCCCCTAACCTGAAGGAATTCCTTCCTGACCCCCCTTACCTGAAGGAATTCCTTCCAGACACCAAGCCCCCCCCTTATCTGAAGGGACCGCCCACCTCCCAGACCTCTCCCCTGCTGGACCACCTACCTTGGAGACATCCCCCTATCCCACCCCCAGCTGCCTACCACTCCATAAATACCCAGTTCAGGCACAGCTCATGGTCACACATCAGACTTATGATGTGAAACTGTTGGTTTAAACTAAGACAATAAAGTTCCTTTGCATCTTGCGTTGGTGGTTCGGACTCAATTACTGGGATAATTCTTTGGGCACATCAGTATAGGAGCAGAAGGGCCCCATAAGAAGTGAATGTACTGTATCCTCATAGCCTGAAACCTTGGATTAGTATACTTTCTTTCAAGTGTAGAACTAGAATTGAAAAGGATCTCAGAGGTCATCTAATTCAATCATTCCCTTTTATAGATGAGGAGACTGAGCCTCAGAAGGTTATATAATTCATTTAATGGGATCAAAGATCTAGAGCTAGAAGAGACTTTAGAGGCTATAGTGTCCAATCTATCATTCTAGGCAACTAAAGACAGAGAGCTACAAATTTGTCCAAGGTGACATAGGTAGCGACAGAGGAGAGATCTGAACCCAGATACTTCGGCTCCAGAGTTAAGGTTATTTTTACTATGCTACTCAGTATTGTATATATCTAACTCACCTAGCTCTATTTATTTTACTTACTGAATTTCTCATTATGAATACCAATAACTACAAATAAATGTTAACAGTCAAGGCAAATTAGGTTGACAGCTCCCTCTGTTAATATAAGTAGGATTTCCTATAGTTTTCATCTTAATGCTCCTCACCTTAACTCTGAACAAAGTGTAGGCAGTTCAGCAAAGGAGTCTCTTCCTGGGGCCCCAAATGCTAAACTGTCACAGGACCGCTACTCTGGGAATACATATGTGGACTCTGACTGGTTGCTATTAAAAGAAAACAACTCCATATCCTGAGCAGCATGTCATTGAGATTTCTATGAAGCATTAAGAAACCTAAGCAGACCAAAGGACACTTAATTCTGGGTTACTGATTTCTGAATGGGAGCCAAGACAATCTGGGAATCAATACTAGTTTATTTGACAGGCTTCTTCGGTTTATCAAATGTTAAGAATGATGTCTGTACTATGTGACTCTCCATTGTGAAGCTTCCTCCTACCCTCACACTCCACCCATGCATTCCACCCTCTACCCCAGCTGCTTTCAGTCTTGTTGCTACAAGGCTGGTATTTACTGTCTTGCTCAAACAAGGATGTTGGTAATTTTAAATTTCTCAGCTTCCAGCTTGTGACGTTGTTGCTCAGCTTCGTGTCTGTTTTCTTTTATGTCTGAAATTCCCTACATTTTGAAAAGTCTCATCATGGTGTATCCAACACTTCCCACTTTGGTAAAATGCAGAAAATAATATTCAAGAGAAAGGATTTGTTAGTTTGGAGCCTGGAAGAAAAGAAACATCCAATCTCCTGAGTGATTTAAACCTTTAGTTTCTGATGAATTGATGAATGGGATTATATAAGGTGGTGACCTTTCTTTATGCAGGTAGGTCAAACCCAGTTTGAGGTTCTGTTCATAATAAAAACACAGATATCTGACTAAAATAAATATTGATAAAAACTTTAATGAGATTACAAGTATTTTCAAAGTAATTTAAATTTTTTTTAATAGAAGGGGCAAACAACGGCATTTTTTCTTCTGAATGGCAAATGTTAATCCAGAAAAAAAATCTGAATGAAAAATTCTCCTTGATTTTTCAAACCAGAAACTCTCCACATCTCTCTAACCCTTTCCCTTCCCCAAATGAGAACCATGCTTAGAGACTGAGAACTTCAGATCTGTTTTCCATTTGACCACCATCTCTGGAAGAGGTGGTACTCCATTTCCTTTTCCCTTGACCAAAGCTAACATACTGTTGAGGTTTTAAATAAAAGTTCAGTGGAAGGCACCACACTAGCAAAATCCATCACAAAGACTCTGTTTAGAAAATAAAATCAGCTAACTATGCATCAAAAATTTCTCCGGCCTCGATAGGCTCCTCTAGCTCTTTCTTTATTAGTTTTGACAGGAACAGGCCGGTGAGGCTTTTTGCGATATTCTACTTTTGTCCATCCACCTTCATTAACTTTGCTCTCATCTTCATTTGCTTTTGAGTCATTTTCAGTGTTCCCAGTGTTCACAGGCATCCCTGGGATGGTCCTAGTTTGATGGAGGTTATTTGGGCTCTTTCTAGAGTCCGGCGACTGATGTGGACTGAGCACTGATTGAGAGACTCTAAAGAATTTCCCAGAGTACCTTTCTGCTGAAGGAGCAGAGTGTTGGCTTTTCCCACTGTATCTTCCCTTGGGGGAAGAATTAAGAGATACACTTCCTCGATTAGATTTATTCCTGCTTCTCCCAGAATACTGACACCTGTCAGAAGAGGTATCAGAATTAATGCTAGAAATACCACTGTCCCTGGAATTTAGATGCAGGGAAGAGAAGTTTTTAGTCAATCCATACTGAGTAGGAGATGAACTTCGGGAATGATTTATAGGCGTGATTTGGTAATATTTAATGGGTGCCTGTGTTCTCTGGACAGCTGCAGCATAAGAAGCTTGGTTATGAAGGAAAGGCAGGAACTGTGACCCAGCAGTAATAGGATTGCTCTGAGAACGTTGAAAGGAAGAAGGGTTGGAAGCAATTTGCCGCATTCTCAGGGTATTTAACCACTGGCAATCTGTATCTGCAAAAGAAATAGAATTGAGACTTGTAAGATTTGAATCCAGGTCCTCCCGATTCTTGACCTGACTCTTAATCCATTGAGCCACCCAGCTGCCCCTCATAATTCTTTTGAAAGGAAATTTTGTTAGTCTGGCCTGACTTGTACTTGAACTCAAGCTGGGTTGAGTTCTAAAAAGCCATCCCTTTAATAAGTCATCCTTGGTTGTTTTTTTTTTAGCTATAAAGCAATGTCGAGCTCAGTAGCTTCTAGTATGAAGATGTGACCTTCTTCCTCTTACTGAAAACTGAAGCAACACTAGATCATCTGTACACTTGAAGCACCTTTCCCAAGCTCCATGGGTTTTTAGAAGATCGCCAACAATTATACCCACAAAGTCTTTCACTATCCTGGGATGTAGTCCTTTGGATCCTACCATCTTTAAATCATTGATTATGGATAGACACTTTTCTGTAATTTCCTTGCTTACATCTTATTTCTGTTGTTGGGACCTAGTATGCCATGACACAGAGAAGTCAGAAAGACCTGGTTGCAATTCTTGCTATTGACACACAATAGCTGTGGGTCCCTGGGTAAGTTGTTTAAGTTCTTGGTATTTCTAGGCAACTCTCTACAAGTATAAGTTGCAATAAAGGTGCTAATCTGCATTAGTAAAGGAAATTCCTCTTTGAGAGCTCAATATACTCATGAAATGATAGGTTTGGTTAAAAAAAAAATCTCAGAACAAAGGTCACATATTACATGGTCTCCATTATTGTGTTAGGACTTTAGATAATCTGAGGTACTATTTCCTTCTACTTATAGTTTTCCCCATTCCTTCTCCCTCATCCTTTCCATTTATTCTTCAAGTTCCAGCTGAAACGCTACCTCTTTGGTTCATTTACTAATGACTCCAGCCCCATATTTGATCTTTGTCTTTTCTGATTTCCTATAACAATTAGAAAAGGAAATAAGACAGTCTTGGAAGTCAGGAAATCTAGTTTTGTTCCACCAATGATTCCTTGTATCACCTTGAAAAATCAGCCAACTTTTCTGGCCCTTTGGTTCTTAAATTGTACAGTAAATTGTGGTGGTTTAGTCATTTTTCAGTGATGTCTGACTCTTAGTGACCCCATTTGGGGTTTTCTTGGCAGAGAAACTGGAGTGGTTTGCCATTTCCTTCTCCAGCTCATTTTACAGATGAAGAAACTGAGGCAAATAGGTGAAGTGACTTGCCCAGGATCACTTAGCTAGAAAGTATTTGAGATCAGATTTGCCTAGATGAGCCTTCTGCTTGGCCTAGTGCTCTATCTGTTGCACCACCTAGCTGCACCCTAAAATAAGTAGGTTAATACCTTCAAAGAATAATTAAAACTTTATAGTCTTCTAGAAACCATAAATCTGAGGATTTAATTATATGTTGCCTGGTATTGTTCTACAATTGTTCTATATGTTCCATATCTCCTCAATTAACATTTAAATTCATTGAGGGAAGAGACTATTACCTACAGCACCCAGCATGGGAACTAGTCAAGTAAGAACTTGCTGATGAATCCATTTATTGAACTGAGGTTAGGAACAAAACTTGCTTCCATTGTTTCTTTTTGAGTCAATTCTCAAAGCATATCCAGGGGCCATTTCCCTGAGATGCTGAGGTTGCAGGATGTCTCCTGTAGAAAGGTCAAAACTGGTTTGGAAATAACGAAGCACTTGCCTTACATTTGTTCCAGATTTTTTTTTTAAAGGGCAAATGGTATATGTCTTATCTTTGGAAACTGTTAGAGCTTCTGTGACCATTCCCCTTAGGTGGTTTAGGGACTCCTCACAGTGGTAAGTGAGAATATACTAAGAAAAAAAAATACCTCAGGGGAAGCCCTTATGTACCTATGCTCCTGTGGTTGGGAACAGGCAAGAAAAACCACTTTTTCTGTACCGTACTTAATGCCATACTTTTCTTTTGTTAAGATATTCTGATTCTAAAAGAAATATTCCTTCCAGCTATTTTTTTTTCAATTGAGGAAGAAAAGAATTCATTCCTGAGATTTCTTTTCTTCCTTGGCTTAATGTCTACATGACAGTGCCCAGCATTCCTGAGACCTCCCTGCCTGTCATGACTGATTCCACCCATCACTCAGCCTATTCTTGGCTTTTGGAAAACTCAGCCTCAAGAGAAGAATCTATCATGTCTTCCTATATCTTCTTAGCCGGCCTGTTGGAACCATGAGGTTTCTGTTATTTGTGTATAAAGAAGACATTTCATCCTGGGGTCTCACTCAGATAATTTTTATAAGTTTCAAATCGATGATTCCTTCTCTTACCTGTATGCTAAGGAAGGAAGAAAGACAAATTCAGGCATGTGCTGTAGCCTTTGTTCATTATACAGAAAATAACTCTCCTATCCTTCTTGGTGAGCAAACAAAGGCAGAGAACCCTGGAGTGGGGGCTCATTATCCCAACCTGCCTTGGCTTTGGTGTCATTGCCAAGTTATTACATCACCTCCTCACTTTTTTCCCTTACCCTTAAAATATGGATAATGTTAATTATTAACTAATCTTGTGAGGAGGGCATAAGACTCCAAGTGTTGAGGGAGGCAAATTATATAAGTGTTGTTGATAAAAAACCACTTCTAAGAGAAAAACAAATTGGAATTATACTTCAAAATTTGAAATACAAATAGAAAATTTCTTTCATTAGAAATTAATTTGGTGAAATCCTACTTATGGATATTTGGGGGAAGATTTGAACTTTTAGTTTCATAAATCACTTTGTGATGTATTTTTTTAGAGGACAGATAAAAATTTAATCTCATTCATTCAACTATCTATCATCTGTCTCTGTCTCTATCATCTGTCTATTTGTCTGTCCAATCTATTTATTTAACTGGTGGTATACTCTGAAGAAACATTCTTCAGGATTTGTACATACTATAATATCATCTTATTTCATTCATCATTTTATGGTAATAAAGTGCTTTAAATACAGATTTCATTTGACCCTAGGCAACAGGTTGTACACATGCTACGATTACCACTTTGTAGAAGAAGAAACATATTTCAGAGAGGGTAACTTCCTTAATTTCTCAAAGATTCATAGATTCAAAAACTTAAAAGCAATCTTAGAGATCATTTAATCCAATCCCCTCTTTAAAAAAACAAAACAAAACAAAAAAACCCTTACGGGGGCAGCTGGGTAGCTCAGTGGATTGAGAGCCGGGCTTAAAGATGGGAGATCCTAAGTTCAAATCTGGCCTCAGACACTTCCCAGCTGTGTGACCCTGGGCAAGTCACTTGACCCCCATTGCCTACCCTTACCACTCTTCTGCCTTGAAGCCTACACAATATTGACTCCAAGACGGAAGGTAAGGGCTTTTAAAAAAAAAATAAATAAAATAAAAAGCCCTTACATTCTATCTTAGAATCAATACTTCGTATTGATTCCAAGGCAGAAGAATGGTAAGTGCTAGGCAATGGAGGTTATGTGACTTGCCCAGGGTCACTTAGGTGGGAAGTAGGTTTTGTCAATTTCCAAGTGTCTGGGAAATGTCTGAGGTCAAATTTGACCCCAGGATCTCCTGTCTGTGCCTACCTCTCAATCTACTGAGCCACCTAGCTGCCCCCTCAACCTTCTCTTTTTGCTGATGAGGAAACTGAGGCTCCTAGTGGCGTGGCCACAGTTACTCATCTAGTAAATAGAAGGATTGTTATCAGAACCCAGGTCTTTTAATATCTAGCCCACTACCTGCTGCTCTCACGGTATTATTCAATTCACCTTAGGATGGAGAATAAATCACTTCAGATATTGCTAACTATATTATTTGTCTTTATTATACATTAATTTTATCAAGAAACTGCAAAAGAAACTTTTAATTTTTTTATAATGTTCATTAAATCATATCATGAATGTTTGAGAACAAGGGATTTCTGGAGCCAGACTGCCCTTAAATTCTATATCTGACTAAAGCAGGGAGGTGCTGGCAAATGTTTAATGAGGGATTCTCTTAGAATGCATGCACATGGTACACTTTTAAATTTAATCCGCATTATTATCATTTTCTCAATCCCTTTCTTAAGTTTAGACAATTAACAGTACAATAAATCCAACCCTGGTTTGTAGGTTTTGCCAATTTCCAAGTTGTAAATGCCTACATGAAAATTTGAAAACCGATTCTCAGAACAGGTTGCAGCATATCCCTTCCCTAAAGGGAAATTTAACAAAGTAAAAATGAGTAACTGAACTTATCAGTAGAAGCTTTGGAAGTTGTCTGTTTTTAAAGTGAAAAACAAAACAAAACAAAACAAAACAAAACAAAACAAAACAAAACAGAATCTTCACTTGTATTTCAAGAACTCTGAGTTGTCTTTCTGTCCTAAAGTAAGGAATCAGGGAAAATTAGAATTTTTTCTGCTGTAGGTCATTCAGTTGCAAATCATGAAGAAAACATCTTCAAGATCTACAAGAATTTGTTTATGTATATGTGTGCTTGTTTATATGAATATATATATTTATGCCTAGGATGTATACACATTTTGATACTGATAGGGATACCTGTACTTTTTACCAATATCTCCCTCCTCCCAAGTAAAAACTATCTATAATAAACATATGTACTTGTATTTATCTTCTCTGATTCTGTTTCTATCATCTATGTATCTAGCTCTCTGTCTCTGTCTCTCTCTCTGTCTCTCTCTCTGTCTCTCTCTGTCTCTTTCTCTCTCTGTCTCTCTGTCTCTCTGTCTCTCTGTCTCTCTCTCTCTCTCTCTCTCTCTCTCTCTCTCTCTCTCTCTCTCTTTCTATCTATCTATCCATTTGTCTGTCTGTCTGCTTCCCTGCCTGTCTCCATGAAATAACCAACTTATATCATGAAAATGTCTTGGCTCTAGTAGACATGTAGGTAAGCAGTCAATATCATTTATTGTAGATGTCTCAATATTTCTTCATTCTTGTGTGAACTAGCTTGTTTAATGAATATCCTTATTTATGGAATTTTGGTTAATTAGGGCAATTTTCTCTTAAGCCTACATAAGTTTGTATTGTTTTAAAATGTCCCCCTTTCCCTTATATGAAGTGTTTGATCCATTAGTGGAACCTACATATTGGTTTCCTTTATGTGTGGGACAAGTCTTTGAATTAAAAAATAAAATTAAGGCACAATGTGTGTGTGTGTGTGTGTGTGTGTGTGTGTAGTCAATATCAATTATCTTAGCCAAGATAAGGCCTCTTTTACATACATGTTTTGAAATGATTACTTATTTTTTAGGATGGATTCATATGATTGTCTAAAAAAAGCCAATATGGATTACATTTTCTTAATAACTTAGAAATATGTTTCTTAAGGTTTCAAAATAGTAAATAAATATATCAAATTCATTTATATATGTATATATGCATGTCTACACACATGTATATACATATTACTTGCCTAAATGTTTCAAGAACATGATGTAATCTTTGCAAAGGTTAAAGTATGTTTTTCTTTTAGGTACAGAAAGTGATTGAGTTAATCTCCATCACTTTTAATTCTGTTGCATTAAATCTTCTATTAAATGCTGCCTTCACTTCTACAACTTCTATGTTTAATCCCACTGAGTATGGATTTACTCTGACTGATCTTAGTGAGAAAGAAATAGGTTACTCAATGTTCCTTTCTTTACATTGAGAATTGAATTGCTTTCCTCAAAAGACTTAAGACACTGAGATAAGGTGGCAGCTAGGTGGCTCAGTGGATTGAAAGTCAGGCCCAGAGATGGGAGGTCTTGGGTTCAAATCTGGCCTCAGACACTTCCTAGCTATGGGGCCTTAGGCAAATCACTTAACCCCCATTACCTAGCTCTTACCACTCTTCTGCCTTAGAACCAATACACAGTATTGATTCTATGATGGAAGGTAAGGGTTAAAAAATAAAATAAGATATATATGTGTATATATATATATATATTTTAAATTTTTTATTTTAAACCCTTAACTTCTGTGTATTGACTTATAGGTGGAAGAGTGGTAAGGGTAGGCAATGGGGGTCAAGTGACTTGCCCAGGGTCACACAGCTGGGAAGTGTCTGAGGCCGGATTTGAACCTAGAACCTCCCGTCTCTAGGCCTGGCTCTCAATCCACTGAGCTACCCCAGCTGCCCCCATATATATATATATTTTAAAGGTAAGGATTAAAAATAAGATTCTGAGATAAGAAGTCTAAAAGATATCAATCAATCGGTAAATCAGTTAACATTTATTAAATGCTTATTATGTGCAGGGCACTGTGCTAAGCTCTGGGGATACCAAGAAAAGTATGATGTAGTCCTGGCTCTCAAAGAGCTCACAAGTCTAAGGGCTATGACCTAAAATTAGGCTAATGGTTTGCCTGATGGGAGAGAAGAGGGAGGGTGTCATACATTTAGTTAGAAGACAGTATCTGATTATCTTTCATGATGACCTCCTTCGTAAGGATCACTTAATTTCAGAGTTACATATGTGTATTCCTTATCCTCGTCCTCCCTCCTTCTCTCTAAGCCTCCATACACTTTACTTAGATGTTACCACCCACTACTTCACAATCTCAAACATATCTCCTTGCTTTTCCCCTTTATCTTTTTCCTCATTTTTCCATTTCCATTTTTACTCATTGTCCTCCTCTTTTCCTGCATATCTTTTCCTTTCCTTATCAATGGCACTCAGTAGTAGAAATTAAGACTAATGAGGTTATTTTAAACACAGTAAAAGTTACAAAATGATCATACTCTTTGACCTAATAAATCTTTTATTGGGAATAAACCTTGAAAGCATAGTAGAAACAAGGAAAAGTGATCTGTACAAAGAGTTCCATAGTAGTATTTCATGTAATGGCAAAAATCCTGGCAACAACCCAACTATCCAACAATCAAGAGAATGGTTAAATATATTGTGGTAATGTATGTAATGAAATGGTACAATGTAAATTGAGATGATCGGGATATATAAAGAAATCTGAAAAGATCTCTATGAAATAATGGAAAACAAAAAAGTCGACTCAAGTAGTAGACTCAAGAATGGATTATACATTCTACAACCAGAAAGGAGGACAAAATGAATTAAAACAAACCCAGAATCCTGATTAAAACTTGAGTGATTGAAAAAAGTCATGCTAATTCAGTACACTGAAATGAATTTCACTGTAAATAGCTATTAAGTAAGTCTAGCTGGTTGTATTGATGTTCCATGTGGATTTTCCAATAAACATTAAAAAAAGGAGATGGATTTTGTATTGGATGTTGATATGAAAATAAATCCTAAGGAAACATTTTGGGAGTCAAAAGAATGGCTTATATTCTTAAATACATGTTCATGCGTGTGCATGCATGGCATAAATACATCATATATCTAAGTATTTTACAGAGGACTTTTAAATTATAGGTTTTTTTTTTTATTAAAGGTTATCATGGTTTTTATGCCAGTTTCCACAAAGTAGTAGCCCGCTGTAGTTTAGTGAGGACTTGATTTGAAGTCAGAGGATTTAAATTACAAATCTGTTATTCTCCTTATTAGCTGCATGTTATCTAGCAAATCATTTTTACTTTCATTGGCCTCTATTTACTCTGGAAACACAAGGGGGTTGGATAACATCTAATTTTCCTGGCTCTTTAAAATCTACAATTCCCTATTTGCTCAGCTATTTAGTGCAATTTAATTATGATGCCCTTATGCCTATTTATTATTTCTCATTATTTAATGCTTGTATCAATAGATTTTGAACAAAGGTACATATCATTAGTCTCTTTATTTTTATATTGGATAAATATTTTAGAAAATAAGAATGGACAGTTATGAAGCTTTTTAAAGTTTGAAAGTCCGAATACAAACATTATCTTATTTCTGTAGATATTATTATCCCCATTTTATAGGTAAGGAAACTGAGGCCCTTGGTCACAGAGCTAGTAAGTATCACAGGCAGTGTTTGAACTTTGATTTTTCTTGCCTCCCAAGTCCAAGGGTCTATCTGCTATGTTATGAGGAAGCTTTGATGTACAGGGATTTAGATCTATGATTTCATTGGTATAAGGGAGGGGCAAGGGAATATGCATTTATTAAGAACCTACTATGTGCCAGGCCCTGTGTTGAGCACTTTAAAAATAGTTTCTCACTTAGTTCTCATAAAACCTTGTGAGATAGATGCTATTGTGACTCTCATTTTGCAGTTGAGGAAACTGAGGCAAATAGCTTACCCAGGGTCACATTGCTACCATATGAGGTTGAATTTTAATTCAGGTTTCTCTGGTTCCAGGCCCAGTACCACTTTGCTGTCTAGCTCAGGTTATCATTCCTGCTGAGGAAACTTCTTTTTCCAAAGCCCACTGGCATCTCCTCTGTAACTTCCAGTTTTGAAAAGTTGCCCAAAGCATTGAGAGGTTAAATGATTTTTCCAGAGTCACACGGGCAATAATATCTCAGAGGGGAGACTTGACTGTTGCTCTGCTGGGCTTTAATCAATCATATCAAACAATAAATATTATGCAATGTTTTCTATGTGTAAAGCCCAGCTGTCTATCTACTAGGCTACAATGCTTTTCTCTCTCCCTCCTTTTCTTACCTTTCTTTTTTTTTTTTAACCTTTTTTAAAGGACCTTCTGTTTTAGAATTAATACTATGTATTGGTTCTAAGGCAGAAGAGAGATAAGAAGGAGGCAGTGGGGGTAAGGTAAGCTAAGTGCTCAGGGTCACATAGCTAAGAAGAATCTGAGGCCAGATTTGGACCCAGAATCTCCTGTCTGTAGGACTGGCTCTCAATCCACTCAGCTATTTCACTGCCCTCATCCCTACCTTAAAAAGCATATTTGTGTTTATATAGAAGATAGCATTATTATTATCCATATGCACAAATTCTCACTTAAATCAGACTCTTAGGATTCTAAAATTGGAAAGATACTTAGAGATGAGCCAGCTACAGCCCCTCATTTTACAAATTGGGAAACTGAGGCCTGAAGTGGTACTGTGACTTTCCCAAGGTCATCCAGGTAGTAAATGGCCAGAACTGAGAGGCTTTATCTCAGATTTCCATGGTACAGTGGAAGAAGTGATAAATTGGGAGTCAGAAGATTGGGGTTTGAATCTCAGCTCTGCTATTCACTCTCTGGGTGACCTAAGGGAAAATCATTCCTCAGTTTCCTCATCTGTATAATGAAAGAGAATATGGGAAGGAAATAGGCTAGATGACCTCTAAGGATCCTTTCGGTTCTCAATCTATGATCCTAGCTATGATATATTTCTTTTTGGTACCTCCATCATACTCCAATCCTTTAGTTTACAAATACTGACTTACTTGAGTTCGATCTGCTTCCAGCATTGCCCTCCGAGTTGAGGAATAATGTCTGAATTACAAGCTTTACTGCCTTTACTTCATCTTCAGGTTTCGTTTTGCTCCACTGAATTGAATGGATATGTTTACTACTTTTTGGAGATCTAACATCGCTCTGTTTAAAAAACAAACAAAGAGATAACAAAAGCAAAATCCAACAAATACATACAAAGCAAGATTATACAATTAGACAGAAAAAAATACAACAATGTCTTGTTACTGAATTTTTCTTTTTAGGACAACTGTATAGGCATTAAGTAGGAAATTTCTATCCAGTTTTCATTTAGTGTTCCTCCTTCCTCCCTCTCCCCTATTATAGTATCTTATTGGTTCAAAAGGATGGTTTGAGGCTCCTCTTCTGTTTTCCTTCCCTTTTTAACCACAAGAGTGAAAATACTTCGTACCCAAAGAGTGGCCAGCCTTGGGAGTTAAGGGTTCTCTTCCTACTGAACTCTCCACTTGAGAGAGAACTCTCCACTCCCCGGCCAAGGCGTATCGGGAATGTTATAAAAAGGATTCTTGTTCAGATATGGGGTAACTAGATGGCCTCTAAGATCCGAAACTAACCACCCAATACTGATGTAAATGAGCCCACCTCCACAGAGGTCCATAGAGAATAAAGATATCTTCTTTGGAATCTTTCATCAATGCAAAGAAAATTGTAGGTTTAGGAACTGTAATAGGTTGGAAAAAATCTGTTGAAATGATGATATATTGACAAATACAAAGACAAGAGGATGGAGTTTATAAAAAAGAGGGAGAAAATTGTGTTCCTCATGGAGTTTATGATAAATGAGAGGTAGAGAAGGTGAATATTATTTGGTCTCAATTACTAAGTAAGGAAAAGAGGATTTATTAGGAAAACTTGAAAATCCAAGCACTGGAAAAGGTTTTTTATTTGTGGAAAGATCATTAAGTTTTGTTGTTTTTTTTTTTAACCTTTACCTTCCATCTTAGGAGGAATACTAAATGAAATAATGGTTCTAAGGCAGAAAAGTGGTAAGAGTTAGCTAATGGGGGTTAAGTGATTTACCTAGGGTCACAAAGGTAGTAAGTGGGATCATTAAGTCTTAACACAGTCTAGGCAGGAGAGCTTTTAAGAGGAAAGAGCCTGTTTGTTCAGGTTTAATGCTCATCAAGCAACCTTGAGGTACTCCAACAATGATAAAGGGTGAATTCTAACTAAGAGGCATGAATCTTTAGTCACCAGAAAGATGTATCTTCAACTGCAATTTGGATCCCAAATGAAAATCAGTACTATGGGAGTTTGGGTACTGTTTACCAGTTTATTTGTGACTAGGTCTTCCCATCTCATGTAGATAGAAGTACAGAAGTGACTCACAGGCCTGATCCCATTGGGCTCACCATGGAAGCTTTGACCTGCTCCATTTCTGATCTGGGCTGGATGAAGAATAGGCAGTTTGGTTCTTCCCTCTCCGCCTACTCACATGGGCTTACCCTACTGGTGCCCGACTTGGTGTGGACACCCTAACAGTTTTAATCCCACTGCAGCTCAGATCTCCTGAGCTCAAGGATTCACCACTTTCAACCTCCTCAGCAGTGGGGATTACAAGGATATGTCTGTATACTAGTTTTTCCAGAGTTTGATTCACCGTGAGACTGACTACTGATCAGAGATCTGGATTTCCAAGAATAAGGTGAGACCAAACCAAATTCTAGAACAAACACTGGATTACAAGAAAAACGTCATTAAGGTGAAGGCAACTCATGATTTACAGCCTGGAATGGGCTGTCAAACTTCCTTCCCTTTGTGAAAACCTACTACTGGAAAATATAACCCAAAGGCCAGTACATTATCTAAACTTACTTTCCTTTGCCAACCTGCCATTTCAACCCTCTTATCTACCCCTCTTCATCAAAATGCCTTTGTAATAATTATATTTGTCTCTCTCTTTTGATTCAGACTTTCTTAATAATCTACAGGCACCCTAAAGGCAAAGAGTATATCACTCTTTGATAGATACCACTTAAGGGCCCCAATATTACATATACCATATACCATATGCCATATGGCCATTTAGTAAACAACTGCTAATTAATGGATATTGAAAGAGTTATTTCTTCTTTTTTTCTCCCACACTTACCTCATATGTCACAATGTACTCAACGGTCTGATTTGGAAGGATTCCCACAATCCACTTTTCCATTACAAATGGAGGCTGAAAAGAAAATGGTATATAATTGTAACAGATTTTCCTTTTATTCTTTTTTTTTTTTTTTGTGGAATGACCTATGAAACTACTTTTCCTATTAATAGTAGGCTGTGCCCATCAGATTATAATCTGGATTATTTCCCACACTTAATTTATATTTGTTTTGAATGTTTTGCATATATTTATTTAATATATACTTTTTCTCTTGTTAGATATTAGTTCCCTGGGGCCAGAGACTTTTGCTTTTATCTTTGTAGCCTCGGTTCCTAATATATAATAGGTATGTAATACAAAACCATTAGATTGTAAACTCCTTGAGAGCAGGGTCTATCTTTGGCTTCTTTGTCTCCCTAGTACCTAGCAGAGTGCCTGGCATATAATACATGCTTAATAAATGCTTCCTGAGTGAATGAATGCTTGTTGATTAATAATAACAAAAAATAACAGCTACCAATGAAATAGCACCACATATGTGGCTAGACACTGTGCTAGGTGCTTTGGTTCTTTCAATGACTCTGGGAAATTGGTGCTATCATTATCCTCATTTTGTAGCTGAGGAAACCAAAGAAACAAATTAAGTGGCTTGTCTGGCATCACACAACTGCTAAGTGTCTGAATCAGGATTTGAATTCGGATCTTCCTGACTATATAGGCCCAGAGTGCTATTTAGCTGCTGTGTATAGCATTGCATTATTCAACATTTTGTAACATTTTATTGTGTTTTGCATTGGAGCTGTGACAAAATGATAAGGAGATATTCTTCCCAAACACTAAACTAGTAGGACTGAGTCAAGGGAAGCCTGATTCACTAAGGATTTATCCAAGCTTACTGTACTTCCTCAAAAACATCTGTGTTTCTGGCCTTTTAGGGAAGACTAAAGAAGGATTACAGCAAGCCAGTGCTCTTTCCAAGTTTTTTTAAAGTTTAAAAGGACCCCTTGTTTGAGCTTAACATTTTTATTGTCAGTATTTTCTTCTCCTTTAAACGTTGTAATTAACAGACTAAGGATAAGGAAACGTGGAAGTCAGAAAAGAAAAATTTTAAATTATTTCTTTTCTGCACTGCTTTCTCGTTCATGCAGCATAAGTGGGATTTTAACAAAAAACTATTCTGATCCCAATCTGCTAAATAAAATGTGCCTTTTAACAATCAGCTTGAGTCTGAGCTTATATGGGCTTCGATAGGCACAAAAGCGCACTGCTGGAGTATTTTAATGTCTTTGTTTGATATCCATGAATTCATAAAAGCTTTTAAGCTGTAAATAGAGCCTACCTTTGTCATCTTTAAAGTCTCTACATCAGGTAGGTTAGTGTTGAATGTCACATCCTTTATGTAGGTTACCGCAATTTCATCCCCATCCATCTCCATATACATTTTCCACTTGCAATCCTGGAATTAAAAACAAAATTCAAGAATTTTAGGAAGTTTTTCCTCCCCACTAAATCTCAATGTTTTAAAACCCATGAGTTATTCTGAATGTAGCAATATAGCATTATAGAAAGCGTACTTCTCTGCATGCCATCTCCCCAGCCCACCCCACAGTGCCCTGTTCAGTAACGAAATACCTTTGAATAACTTTCTGGGGTTGTAGAAAGAATACAGGATTTGGAACTGCAAGTTTGGTTTGAATCTCTGCTCTGCTGTCTACCATACCAATGTGATCTTGGGTAACTTACCTTACTTCCATGGGCCTAAATCTTCTCGTATGTGAAATAAAATTAGAATGATAGCACAGATTTTGATTCAAAGGTCCTTTTAGCATCTCTGTTAGTTAGAAGATATATTTCCTGGCTTGGATATTTCATAATTTAAGAACATTAATTTATTCCAAAGGATTTTGGATATTCCATGTTGGAATTGGAAATCCTATTTTCATAGGAATTCACCTGAAATGTCTTTCCTTAACTTGCTGAGATAAACTTTCAGGGAACATAATCAAGACTAGTAAAATTGGAAATTTACTGATTTCAAGGGAAAACCAGAGGGCTTCCAGGCTTTTCTTTAGACAACTTCTAGATCAAAGCTGGACAAGTTTTTGACCTGAGTAACTTCCTCTGTTTAGCACATTCATCAAAATGGAGAGGTAATTAGTGAGAGAAAAAGACTCATTCAATAAATTTGAAGCCCCAGCCTTATGCTTATTTGGACCAGTCAAATGGCCTTGGCTGACAGAGCTCTTGGTGTTTACTTGTGTTGGGTCCTCAGCTGCCACAGCAACGTTGGCCCTGAGAAGATCAGGCGGGCTGGAAACTGTTCCAACTTGCAAACAGCAGGAACTTCCTCAGGGCAGCTGAGTAATAAAGACTTAGAATTTTCCTTAGTCTTGTTTCTTCTGCCAGGCAAATATGGAAATGAAGTTAGGCAAGGGCACAGTTAGAAGGAGATCTTGAAATCTTGAGGATATGTATTTATCTATCTTATCTTTGGCTCCTTATTTCATCTCATAATCCCAAGGGATGGTGTTGGGCCTTACTGTAATTCAGGATCTAGATCTTCCCTTACATATACACATACTCACCAATAAGATTTCTATGTTGTGGTGGAGTGGTAAGAAATATGAGAGCAATCTTATGTTATTAATTATTATTGATTTATTAATTAATAACATTAATTAATAAATCAATAATAATTAATGATATATAAACACATTTACTGTGTATAATATAATTAATAATAATTAATTGATAATGCTAATAAGAGGCAGTGTGCATGATAGATAGAAAGCTGGTCTCAAAGATGGGAAGACCTGGGTGTCCATCTCACCTGTCGAACAAATTGGTTGAATGATCCTCGGTAAGATTCTTTTTAAGCCATAGATGTCAAACATGTTGTTGGCACACGAGGCCTACAACTCTCCTCCACATGGCCCAAACCAGATTAAAATGTAATTGGGAAGTATTTAAGAAAATAAGCAAAAATGCTATAAAACATAGACAACATTATATTGAAAACTTTTGGTTTTGTTTTTTGTTTTGACAATATTACATTTTAAAATAAACTCAATATGTGATCCATAAGAGTCTTTATGCATGATTTAATGACCCTTGTTTCAATTTGAGTCTAATGCCATTGTTCTCAGCAACTCTCTAAAATTATAAATTACAGAAATGGGGCTGACCTGCCTTGGTAGAAGGTTCCCTATACCAAGGAAAATCATAAGTCCAGTTTCTCTCCCTATTAAGATGATCAGAAAGCCAAGAAGAAGAGGCTGGTGAGAAGGATGTGATGATAGGAAAGTATGAGAAGTCACATGGGATTTAGCAGTCAGAGTTTAGTCTATGTTGTCCACTTCTTGACAGTAAGGAGGAGGGGAAAAGCAGGTAATAGGAAGGTTTCCACAGTACTAACCACCAGTGCAGTCACCAAAAAAATCTATTAGCTAGTTCAGCTTCACTAATCCTTTACAATTTGAGACTCTGTGACCCCATTCCAACTTCCCTAAAGTCCTATTTTGAGAAACACTGAACTAAATACAGGCTTTCCTGACTCCTTTTATTTTTCTGTTATTCCTTCTCCTTTATTTAAAAGAAACTTTCCCACTGACTATAAAAAGATATTGAAAGAAGCAATAAAGCTTACAGTCAAGAAAGTTATAAGGAAAGGGGGCATTATCTATCTCATTAAGAAGTTAATAGTAATAATAACTTATATTGGTCTAAGCTTTAAGGTTTACAAAAAGTTTTACAAAGAGCACACTATTTTAAAGGACACTCAGAACCACATTAGGTAGGTGCTACTATTATCCCCATTTTATGGAAAAAGAAACTAAGGCCGAAACAGGTTGAGTGATTTGCTTAGGGTCACACAAATGTTAAATGGTAAGAAAGGTGCTATTATTATTTCTATTTTTCAGAAGAGAAACCTGAGATGGAGAAAGGTTAAATGACTTGGCTAGGGTCATAAAACTTGTAAGGTTATCATGGGATTCAAACTCAGGTCTTCCTGACTCCTAATCCAGAGCTTTATTCATTCTGTGTCTCAAATGGATACTTCCTATGACATCTGAGAAAAGGAAAGAACATGCAATTTTCACTGAAATGTAATTCCTAATTTCCTAAGGCTAAGAACTTCTTCTTAGCCTTAATATAGAGACCATGCGATTTAGAGGCTACTCCAACTTATTTCATATAGACTGGCTAATTTTAATATTCAAAGCATTCCAGAAATATAACAATTCAAATGTTCCTTTAATTCTTTTCAATCCGAAAAGACTGTAATGCCTGCATTTGATCCCCTCCCTCCTTTACTAGCTAGTTAGCCAAGGCAATTTAAGAGTTGTCTTAGAAAATAGGACATAAATAGCAGTTTTTATTATCTATACTATATTGTATTTTTACATTTTTTGCTGGTGGCATGCAGGGGCCACAAAGTGACATCTTTGTGGTATGGAAGAGAATGAGACTTAACCTTGAAGTAAGGAACATTTGACATTAACTGTGTGACCCTGAGTGAATCATTTAATATCTCAGTTTTCTTATCTGTAAAAGGATGGAGTTGAACCAGATGATTTCTAAGGTTCAGTCCAGGTCTAAATCTATGATTGAATGATTTCCTATTGGATGGGTGGTCAGCTCTTTGAAAGAAAGGGACACCTTCTTATTTGCACTTGTATAATCTTCTGTATCTAGTGTGCAGTGCCTTAAAAATGGGAATACTTCCATAAATGTTTTTTGAATTGAAATTTTTGAATGGAATTTCCCAAGTCCTCAGGCTATCCATCCATTGACTTATTTTAGTAATATTTCAATAGTTCAAGGACTTCTGATTTTTATCCATGTGTGTAATCTCTCCATAGATTTAGATCTCAACCTTTTCTCTGCTTCAGTAGACAATCCTCCTACCTTGTTCCAGGCAAACTTCATCATTATCATTACCACCACCTGCTGGCTAAACTTTTGGTGTTAAGTATCCTTGATCTTAACTGGGGTTGGTCTTGGATGCAAACATATGGTACATCACTATTCCTGTATCTGAACCTTTTCTGGCTTGGTAGGACCTGTTAGACTTGTGCTTCCCTGGTATAGCACTGAGATGCCAGGATAATTTCTATTTCACAGTAAAGAATAGAACTTTCTTAAAGAGGGGGAACCAAATGGAATAAATGAAATCAAATGCCATTCAAAGTAAGAAAAGCAAAAAAAAAATTCCTGCTCTTAATTTGTAGACTTAAATATGTTTAGCTCTTATATTTTCATTGTCTATCATCCAGGGACTGATTACAAAAGCAACAATTTCACAGCCTTTAACAGGTGTCTGAAAAGAGAAATAAGGCTACAAACTAGGAACTGATAACGAAGAGGTACATTATCTATCTCATTAAAATGATAACAATAATAATGATAACTTACGTCTATCTAGTTTTTAAAGTTTACAAAAGTGTTTTATATAACACCATTTTACAGATTCTCACAATAATTTTAGGCTGGGGAGGCCAATTCCAGACACAAATTATCCCAAAGTCAATTTTCAGACTGAATGGAATGTCTGTGGTGGACTTTAGATCTAATCTGATAGAAAATTACCTACATTGTGAGATCGAAGAGTTCCCAAAAGATCCCCTGTCCAAAATTCCTACCTAGACTATGTCATGAACGCCTAAAATTTCCAGTTATTCACTCCTTTGGATCAAGAAACTGAAGTTTAAAACAGAAATGTCATCGGAAAGGGATAATATATTCAGGCACAATTAGGCCATTAAGAAATATGTGAGTACAGATTAGTTCATCAGATGAGCCACCAAGCAGGGTAGGCTGTGTTCCCTGTCAACAAGGAAGGGAATGAAATTTTGAAATATGGAGAGTTGCTGTCAAGGAGAGAAGACACAAATCGGGGAGGGGTGGAGGGAGATGTCCATGAGAAAGTTGGTTTGGACATTCATGGGGCATCCAGTTCCTGAAGAGTGAATGAAGAAGGAGTAACAGAAAAGGAGGAAGAAAGTTTCACACTTTTTCAAGGGACAGTTCAGATTTTAGGTACTCCTCTCTTTTTCAGTATCATTTATTCTTCCCAAGGAATATAGTGCTTTCTTTGTAGAAATGACATAAGAATTAATGCTTGGCATTACCCATCTCTTAAAAGAAAAGACAGGCTGAAAGTGCAGACCGAGACACATTTTTTGGACATGGACCATGGGGAAATTTATTTTGTCTATGTATATTTGTTATAACGGTCCCTCCCTCCCTTCCCCCTCCACCCCAATTTGGGGAGGAAGGTGAGTGAATAGGATTTTTGTTAATTTAAAAAAAAAAGCTTAAAAAAAACACCTTTCCTTTTTGGTATTTCTTTTTCTTTTCTTTTTTTTTTTAATGCTCAAGTAAACAAACAATGCAATGGGTAGCAACAATGAATATAGCCAGAAGATTTGGGAAACAGGGACTAGATAAGTGATTTCAATTTCCCCTGGGTAGGGAAATTCCCTCAACCAAAGGCAGGTCATCCATCACCTTCTCGACAGCTTACCCTCAGAGCTTTGCCTTGAGTACTGACAGGTTAAGTGATTTCTCCAGGGTCATACTGCCAGAATATATGGGAGATGGAACTGGAATACAGGTCTTACTTATCTTTGAGATCTGCTTTTGCTCTCAAGAGATGTGCCCAAGAATGATGTGAAAAAGAAGCCACTTTCTGAAGACAAACAAGATAGTGCTGATGGAACTCAACTTCCTATTATTCCTTGGCAAAGGTTGAGGCTTATGAAATAAAGGAAGATCTGAACAACTAAAATATATGCCATGTAATTGGCTAGTAAGAATAAACATAATAAAGATCAGTACTTCCCAAATGATATATTAATTTACCGCAATATTCCCCCCATTAAACTGCAAACTTATTGTAAGCAGTGACTGCTTTATTTTTTCTCTGCCTAACACATAATAGAAACCTAATAGATGATTTCTGAATAGAACTAAACTGAATGAAAGAACTTTTGGATCTTTTGGATCATATAAAGAATCACGTGAAGAATCTACTTTTTGCTGCTTTTATATCACTGAAAGCAAAGGTGGCAAACTTTTCATCTATAACAATCTCTTTTCAAAAGATTGGTTTTTACTTATTTTTAAAGCATCTAGTAATAAGAGAGGATAATATAACAAACAACATTGAGCTTGGGGTAGGAGGGAGACCCAAGAAGGCTGGGTTCATGTAATCACAGAATCTCAGTTCAAAGGACACTTGGGGGCCACCTTGTCCAGTCCATATGCTGATAGAGAATCCTTTCTACTACATACCCAATGAATAAGTGATTCAATATCTGTTAGATGGAGGGGGGACCCAGTACCTTCCAAAAGCCATTCTGTTTTTGCACAGCTCTGTTGGGAAGACTTTCCTTACATTAAGTCTAAATCTGCTTCTCTGAACCTTCTACCTATTGATCCTTGTTCAGTCCTTTAGGGTTTAAGTTTTGGCTCTGCTACTGAATAGTTATATGGTCTTCTATAAGCCACTTAATCTATGTGGGCCTCAGTTTTCTCATCTGAAAAATGAAGGGATAGCTCTGGTTGATCTCTGAAATCTCATCTGTCAGATATGACAGTCTATAGATCTCTACATCTAGGCATCAGCTACTCTGTTACCTATTAAAACAGGGAAAATATTTTAGATGCATAATCATTAGACATGGCCCCTCCTCTCTATGATCAAAGCTTTTGATAAAATTTTTAAAAGATCTGCAACAAATGAATGATCCTCTTTGTATCTAGATGCACATTTACTGGACAAACTCATTTATATATGTAAACAAATACCTGAAGGAAAGAGAATACTGTAAGAGTTGCTATTCAATAGTAAAACACTTGGGAACATTACAGTGAATGGAGTCTCTGGCCTCAGGTAAGCAGCAGTTATTCAGAGTGACAAAAGGCTTGCCTTTTGTCAGTCTTTTCTGGTCTTAAAATGCCTGGATAATTTGGATCTGGATGCAAATCCACTGGAAACATCTTGGTTTTTTTCCCACTTGATACAACTAAAATTTTACCTTCAAATTAAATTTCTATTGAATGCCAAGGGTGAGAATAATTTGTTGAGGGTAGTTATTGAAATACTCAAATATTTCAGCAGTTTAGTCACGGTCAATATGTAACTCAGAGAGGATCAAATCTAAGCCATTTTGAAATGTTGTGACCCTTTCTGGTGTTGTGAATATTTTCCTGGTGTTTAATTTTTGGCCAAATGAAACAAAAACTCATATGCTGTGATCACAGACAGTATATTAAACAAGTCAGTTAATACTGAAATAAATAATGTTTGGCCAGGAAACCAATGCTACGCTCTATGCAAGCTGTTGGAAAACCCTTGGCATTCTGTGCTCCTTGCAAGTGGTGTCAGATACTTTTCTAAGCCTTGACTCCTTTCTTTTCTACTTTCTTCTTCCTGCCAAATCAAGACAGTTAAACTTTCTAAATAGAAAGGGAGAACAGAGGAAGCACAACTACTAACATACAAGCTCTAAATGTCTTTGAATTACCAAGGATTTAAACAAAACAAGCTGATGGGTTCCAACCTTGATTTTAAGGGGGTGGAGTTGTTGGGTTTTGTGGATATTTTTTTCTTTTGTTTGTTTTCGTAATGCAGAAAAGTGACAAGATATCAAAAAGCACGGTGAGCTAGGATGTCCCACAGGAGAGCACCCTATAAAATGAATACACCTTTCAGATTACTCTAGGGATTATATTTTACCTGAATGAAAAGAATATAAACATCAATAATGGTATTTTAAGTTGATCAAAAAAACCCTAAAAAGCAAATAAAACCCCACTTGCTTCCAGGATGGGAAACGAGATAATTATTTACCTCTCAGGGTTGAAGCTTTCTCTTAAGAGGTCCCTGAGACTTGAAGGAAGCCTATGGTTAGGACCCATTTTATTTTATTTTACTTTTATTTTTAAAAAACCCTTTTCCTTCTGTCTTAGAATCAATACTGTGTATTGGTTCCAAGGCAGCAAAGTGATAAGAGCTAGGCAATGGAGGTTAAGTGACTTGTAGGGCCCTTTTTAGAACACAGAGGTTGCCATAAACTTTTTTAAGATTCAAGAGGGGAAAAACTGAAAATGGAATCTTAGCAGGAAATTGAATATTGCGAGACGTTCAAATGTAATGCAAGATGAAACAAAAATATGATACAAATATTGGTCCTGCTGGTATTAAAAGTAGTAAGATGTTGTAGATTCCAGCCTCCAAAGGCTCCCTTCCCATTCTTAGCTATTATCTAGCTCAGCTGCTAAAACCTGCTGTTTTAAAGGCATAAGAGTCGAACCTCCAGCGACAGCACCTGGGTTATTTATCATTATGGATAACCCTGCTTACACTATATTTTATTATGCTGGCTTTAAAAGGAAGATAACACAAGTATGGTTAATTTGCTTCTCTTCTTTAGCTATCCAGTGTCATGACCCACGATGGCTTTGTCCCATGAGGTTTTTTTTTTTTTAAACCAAAAAAGAAACCCACAAGAAACTCTCCCTAAAAATTCCATTAATAACCTCTTTTCCAGTGTATAGGTTGCAGGGTCTGGAACTAAGAATGTTTTAATCTCTTCAGCAAAACAATGTCTCATAATGATGTACAGGACTATTGCTGCACTGATGAAGAATCATACATAATTCAGCACCTTTCACTTGGCACCACTGCGATATCCTCATTAGCAGCGGCTCACAGTGTCTGTCAGATGGTGTCCATGCGAATGCAGGCATTATATTGTCTCTGAGATGTGCAGCTGCTTCTATGACACTGCCAGTATATAAAAACATGACGCCAGTTTGTTTTATTTAGTGCTAAACCTTCCAGTTTGTAAAAACAAGGCTGACACAGAGCCTGACATGAGGCAGTGGAAATAATTAGCTCTCATTTTCTCAGCCTCCTATTTCCTTCTCCCTGCTGTGTTCCCTTTCCACTAAACCACCACATGTCAGTCGAAATGGGAGGCAATTAGTGGGCTCATTTCAGTCCCCACAACTGTGCTGAAAAGAAAGTATTTATGATGGCACAATGAACAGCTGAAAGATTAAATAACATTTGCCTTTTGAAAAGAAAATGACTTCTAGCTAAATGGGCAATTTTTGATTATTCTCAAACAAGCTTAGAGTAGTTGGTTTTTAAAATACAAGAAAGGAAAATGAGTCATTTTTAGGTGAAAGAATCAAATAAAACTTGACACAGTAATGCAAATAACTGATGTTTTATTGCAAAATATGTAAATGTGTTATACCCTTAACAATAGCCGGTGTCTAAGGTCAGGGCAGATTGGTGCCAACGAGACACCAGTACAGATAAGGTTGTTATATTGCATTTTTTTTTTTTTTGGTTTGAGTTATGTATGAAAAGGGGACTTTAGAGATACTATTAAAACAGAGTTAAACCAATCAAGTGAAATACACTTTCCTGGGACGCATTGCACACTTGACTGTATTAAATGTTCTAGATATGGGCTGCCATGTTTGCTAAAGGGCCTTTGATTATATTTGAAATCAGAGGACACCAGGAATTTATTTTGGAACAATGGAGTACTTCTTTTAAAAAATCTTAATTTCTGAGCAATTAAAAAAATCTAACATTTCCCCCCCGCTCTTTTTTTTTTTTTTTTTGCCAAGATTGATATAGAAAGTACAACCACTCTAGAGGTTTGCTAGTTCATGGTGAGTTATTATTAAAAGGTTGGATTCAATTATACTTGGTCCACCTATCCACTGATAGGTAGATCAACATACTCCATGTGCCTTGGCATCACATACAATGCAGAGATTCACAGAATCCCACTGTCTCATAATGTCATACACTAACTTTCTTATAAAGGAACAATGGCTCATTTCTGTCACTACTAAGGTTGCCTCTAACTCTGGCTCCATTATCTTAACAGTGTAAAGATAATATAGCCTAGAGGCTAATTATGTCTAGGTTGATACTGGACTATTTTGGGAAGTAAATATTCTATTACGCATATCTATTAGAAATCTTTACTTTGTCGATAGGCAGCATATGCTAGGATGTTGGCCCGAGGTTCAGGAGAACTGAGTCTTGACAACCTAGAACCCTGGGATAAATCTGATGTAATGAAATTTTAGAGATATATGGCCAGTCATATTAGAGTTCAAAAAATCAAATTCACAGGTATATAATGGAGGAAGGATTGGTTAGAGAACAGTTTGTCTGCAAAAGAATTTGGTAGGAGATGGTTAGTGAGTAATCTTTGCAGCTCAATAATAAATAATATTATGACAGCAATTAAAAATTCTAATATGACTAGACAGCATTGAGAGAGACATAGAGTCCAGGATTTGGGAGGTGGTAGTATTGCTATATTCTGCTTTGGTCAAACCACGGCTGGGATGTTGTGATAGTTCCTGGCCTCAGATTTTAGGAAAGACATGGATACATTGAATATATACAGTAGTCAAAGAGGAATGACAAAGATCTGCAGAGCAATGTATGTGAGCATATTATTTATATACACACATACACATGTAAACACATACACACACATATATTATAGTCTTATGGGCCATTCTTGGTGAATGATCATGAAGTAAATGGATTTGTTTAGCACGGGAGGCAGCTTGGTGGAGTAGGCTGAGTTGTGGACTTGGAGACAGGAAAAAAAGAGTTAAAATTCTGCTTCAGACACATATTAGCTGTGTGATCCTAGGAAAGTTCACTTAATCTTAGTTTTCTTATCTATAAAGTAAAGACAGTGATACCACCTCCCTCACAGGATTGTTGAAGAGCCCGTAAGACTATAATATATGTGTGTGTATGTGTTTACATGTGTATGTGTATATATAAATAATATGCTCACATACATTGCTCTGCAGATCTTAAAATGCTACATAAATGTCGGTTATTATTATTATATAATTATTAAAGAGAAGTAAAGACTTAAGAAGGACAGGATAGTTGTCTTCACATATATGAAGGAAAATAGGATAGATTTGTCCTTCTTGATAATTGTTGAAAAGGAATTCTGTATTCCTTTTTTAATTTAATGGGGGACTTGGAGGTCTTCTTACCATAGAGATATGTAGGGATTAACCAATCCACAGTGACAGGAAGTAGAAACCATAGAGGCAGGAAGGAGGAACCATAGAGACAGGAAGTGAGGTAGAAAAAGGATAGAAAAGGTGACCTTGTCATTTGCTGACAGTTAGGTACTGGCAATTGTGGGGAAGTTGACTGCTGGGCGAGTGTTGGGTTAGTTGTTGGCATTTAGTTGCTGGAATATAAAAGTGGGCCTGAGTTTAGTGAGAGAGCTTTTTGGCTTTAGCCTTTAGAGGGCTTTTTGGGTTTGGGGCTTTTGGGTTGGGCTGTTGGGTTTTTTCTTCTTTCTTGAACTTTTTGGAAGGTGGCTGGTTTTCATTGACAGACCTAATTGGGGTTGGATTAAACACTGATTGAGTTGGTTTTGATTGGGTTGGAACTTTGTGGGGTGGTTGTTATTAGCAGTAGTTATAGATAGTTATAGATAGATATAGGCAGTTTTAGGTAGTAATTATAGGTTGTTATAGGATAACTAGTATAGACATTAGGAAATTTTCTTTCTCTACCTCTTTGCTATATTTTTCTCCTTTACTATATTCATTTTACTATCTCTATTTTAACTAAACTAAATTATTAATTGTTAAAAGCTGCTAGAAGTTTTCTTTTCTCTGGCTTAAAGGGATAATATTAATTTACAACTCTACTATATTCTCATTAAAACTTAAATTATTAAAAGGTGCTCTCTTATTTTGTCAAACCCCTATTTTAACCCTTAGAGTATCATAGAAAAGAACTAGGTACTAAGAAAAGTGGGGCTAGCAGTGTAGCTGACTTAAGTTCAATTTCAGAAAAAAAAAAACCAACAATAAAACTTTTGAACAATTTTTGATGTCATTTTAAAGTCATGTTTGACTCTTTGTGACCCCACATGGGGCCTTCTTGGCAAAGATACTAGAGAAGTTTGCCATTCCTTCTCTAGCTCATTTTATAGATGAGGAAACCGAGGCAAACAGGGATAAGTGATTTGCCAAGGCTCACATAGCTAATAAGTGTCTGAGACCAGATTTGAATTCAGAAGATGAATCTTCCTGACTTGAGGGCCTGCACTCTATCCACTACACCACAGAGTTGCCCAGTTAGAACAATTAGTTATATAAAATAGAAAGGGCTACCTTGGCACATAGTTGGCTTCATTAAATGTCTTCAGGCAAAGGTTGGATCACCTTTTATCATAACTATTATAGAACAGATTTTCATTTTTTCACTGAAATAAGAATTGGACTAAGCAGTCTCTGAGATATTCCCCTCCCACCCAACTGAGCTTCTGTGACTTCTGTTGGAGATAAATATAATACAAATATTTCTTATATTTCAATGTTTCAAGAGATCTGTAATTTTAATTACATGTAGGGACTATCTTTCTTCATTGATGCAGATAGAGAGTTTCACAAGTTACTGCTGACAACTTCCTGATGGTCTAACTTACTCAGATATAGGTACTTGGATGATCGACACATTGGAAAGCCTGGCTTCAAGTTTTTCCAATTTGATGGGACTTGATGGGCACACACATTTCCCTGGCATGGACTGAAGCAATCTAAGGTTATATCCAAACCATTCACTGAAGCATCAGAGTAGGAATTTGGTAGAGAACAAACTAGAATGCAAGCATGATCATAGCTAATAATGGGTAGAAATGCCCTTGGAATTTAACTGAATCTTTTTTTGGCCCTATATTTCTAAGTTATCTCAGACAGAATTCAAACTTTTGATAGAATTGAACCAATGTTGAAAAACAGGCTGTTTATGAGTGTCATTATGAGAGATAACTCTCCAACTTTAACAAGCCAGAACAAAAAATAGGTGTGCTATCACATCTGTTAACGTCTAAATATTTTTTTAAAGAGAACAAAACTCTATAGGCTACAAAATCCTCTAAACGAGGCTTTTTTTCTTTGTTGGCCTATTAAAAACAAGTAATTGCCATGGGATACCCATCTTCAAAAGGTATGTATGATACTTCCAAAATAGAGAGTACTTAATGGTGAGCAAAGGTAGCTAGGTGGTGCAGTGATAGAGTGCTGGCCCCTGAGCCAGGAAGACTCATCTTAATGAATTCAAATCTGGCCTCAGACATTTATTAGCTGTGTGACCCATAGCAAGTCATTTATCCCTATTTGCTTTAGTTTCCTCATTTGTATCCCTACTTGCTTCAGTTTCCTCAAATGAACTGGAGAAGGAGATGTCACATTCAGTATCTTTGCCCAGAAAACCCCAAATGGGATCACAAAGAACCAGACATGACTGAACAACAACAACAATAACAAAACAGTAAGCAAATTCCATTATGCTAGATTATCAATGTAAAGGAGATGCTTCATATTTTTTAAAAAATAGTTCCTTTGAGTGGTCTTGAAATTTCTGAATAGTGTTAAGTGATTTTCTTTTTTTTAACTTCTATATAAAATCCTTTTCTTTTCTCCTTGTTATTTTATTTTGTGAACACTCATTCTATGAATTATTTTATTCATATGAATCTACCCTTTTATAAAAATTATACTAAAGAAAAATGACCTACTTGAGATTCTGGGAAATTTATAGGTATTTTAATATTCTGAGAAAAAGAGTAGATCTTCAATTAAATTGATTAAGCTCAACATTTTGTAAGCAACATAATAGAGAGCCTAAAGAAGTACTGTATGAATAAGTAATACTTGAAAAAAGCAGTATTTTTAACTCATAGGTTGAAAACATGATGAATGGGACCACTCCATTACTTAGAATGCCCAGAGTTTAGCCATTGTGTTTGAAGTATGTAGACAGAAGGTGGGGAAGGAAAAAGAAATAGAGAAAGTTAATGGGCATTAATTCTTTTCACTTCTTTGGGTTTTAGTTTTGTTTTTTCCTAACTGAGTGGGAGCAGAGTCCTTTCAGGCTTAACTATGATCCTATGGTTCTTCCAATTACCTTTTCCTCTAAAGACTTGAAGTGTTGGTTAGTTTGGGGGAAGTAGATCAGGCCAGGGGACCATTGTTGATCATGGCTTAAGGAGGTGTAAGAAAAATGGAATGTAAATTAAAATTTTCTTTTTTCTTCCACTTCAATCTATATAGTCTAATAAGTTGGAAAACTAGGTTTAATTGAATTTTATAAGTGAGTAAAGTAGCTGCTGTCAATTTTCCTTTATTCTGAGTGGCTCCAGGGAACATGGGGTGGAGAAGAAAATGTGAGAGAAGGTATCTAAGAGCTCAACACTTCAGAAATTTCTTCTTGAATCTTTGTGAAAGAAATGTCCTTGAAAGGTCTTGGTGAGAACTGGCTAGGTGATTTGACAGTGTATTCTTTGGTAATTTGAGGATGAATATTCCTTACTGTTGAGATTTCAAGAGTTATAATAAACTCCATTCAGTTAAATGATAACCATAGAGTGCCAGAGATGTAATCTCTTACTATTACTCTTCTCATTAACCACAGAGCGCCAAAGATGTAATCTCTTACTCTGAATGGAAAAATATCTTTCCTCTGGCACCAAAGCAAAAGTCTCAGAGTAGTCTTCATGTGAAGCCAAAAAAAGGATTTAGAGCATTTTGAGCAACAAAATGCATTTTATGCAAAGGATGAAAAGATGATGAATCTTACTTTCCTGTTATTTACCTGGTCATGGTAAATGAAACCAACCCAAACAAAAAACATACTTGCTATCCTGAGGTGGATAGAATAAAAAAGAACATGTCAAGGGTCTATAAAATACTTCAATTATCAAACTACTTTTAGAAGAGGAGGATACTTTGGGAAACAAACAGATCAAGAGAACTGGCTTATGAAAATTCTAGTTGAGAAAAAACCCAGGGAATTCCAATTCTATCTTAGAGAATTTTTATGCCATACAACTGTCATCACACAGCATGGTGTGTAAGATAGTAAAATGCCCCCTTTCTAATGACATTGTAGCTTAAGTGAGTGGGAAAAGCTCACTGATTTTCTATTTATTTCTTACCAGTGAGAAATTTTAGCTTACAGGTGAATTCTCCCCTGATGTTGATGAAGGACTAGAAACTAGGCTGCTTCTTGGTAGTCAAGGTGCAATAGTCAAGGGTCCTAATATTTTTCCTCCTCAATTGCAAGCTGTCACAGTAATACTTCTCTATTCCTGTACTGAACATAGAACTTTAGAACTCAGGAGGTTCTAAAAGTTCTGTCAGGATATCTTGCCAAAGCTATCTTGCCTCTCTGTGCTGCCATTCATTTCTAAAATGAAATGAGTAATAAGAAAGTAGTTGAAGCCCTTTGAAGGAAATAGTCTCATTTTCTCACACTTTTCTTTTTCTTCCTTTCTCCTCTTCATTTCAACTGGTGAATTTTTTCGTATTTTTCCCCCTTTTCTTTAAAGAAATCTCTTAACAGCTTATTAGTTACTCTCAGAGCCATTTATCATGTTCTCTTTCCAATTATATCTGTGTACCCCACTAGATTGTAAGCTCCACAAAGTATTGTGTTTTTCATGCTTTTGTATTCAACAAATGTTCTGCTCTTCTTTCTATTCCAACAAATGCCTTAACAATGGGTTATTCAAAGTTTGGCCAGAAATTTGCAGGTCCCACTGATCTAGGAAGGTTTCTCATATGTACCTATAACCAGATTCCATATCTGTTATCCAAGAACAAGGCCAATCAGGTTTGGGAAGGCTCATCATTAGGCAACTGGCTGCAGGTGCTATCTCACTCTGGCCCAAAAGTCATTGAGCCTTTGCTTGAAGAAATCTAGGAGAGACATCACTACCACTTCAGGCAGCCATTCTTCTTGGAGATACTTCTAATTATTAGGATTTTAAAAAAACAACTAATACTGACATAAATTTGCCTCATTGCAACTTCTATCAATCATTCCCAGTTTTGTTTTCAAGGGCCAAGCAGAACAATTGTAACCTCTCTTCCATGTGATAACTCATTAAATACTTGAAGACAGCTTCTAATTCCCCATTAAAAAAGGATCCCATCTTATCTGCCCTTGTTCAAAATCCACTCTTCTTTATCTCCCCAAACAAAAAAAAATCCTTTTCTTTTTCTTATTTTTCAGATTTTAATGCTACCACAATTCTTATATTCATTTATGCTTACAACAATCAAAGTTATCCTTGATTCCTCTCTTGTATTCTATGCATTTAATTCAGTTCTGAACTCCTGCCAATTCAGCCTCCATAATATTTTTCAAATATGCCTATTCCTACTGCCAAAATGCTGATTCATAACTTTATTACTGCTCTATAAACAACTGTAATAGCCTTCTAACAGGCCTCCCTTCTTCTGGTTTCCTCTCCAATGCTTCTTGGCAAAGATACTGGAGTGATTTTGATATCTCCTTCTCGAGCTTATTGCACAACTGAGGAAACTGAGGCAAACAGGGATAAATGACTTGTCAAAGGTCACACAGCTAATAAGTGTCTGAGGCCAGATTTGAATCCAGGAAGATGAGTCTTCATGCAGTAGTTTTCTATCACCCACCTAATAAATACCCAACTCCTATAAGGATGGGATTTGTGCATGGGGGATGGGACAAAAGGGGCCAGAGAAGGAGTGGCTGACAGTTGGTAACAGTTGGTGATTTAGACCAGGGAGAATTCTAGGAAATTCTCCGGAGGAGGAAGGAGGAGAAGGTCTGATGGAGGACTGAGAAAGGAAAGAGGAGGAGGACATCTCAGCTCAAATCCAGTCCGGAGGACTTACTGCGGATCTTTCTTTGGACATTGAAACCCTGATTCCCTGGTCAAAGATTCCATCGCTTATCACCCAGCAAGACTTCAATCACTGAGTAAGCTAAGTTTTTGGACTCCATTTTGGGAGCGATCTCTTAGTCTCCTTCCCCCATTACCCAACCTTGCTGAGAGACCCTTTCCGGTCTAACTTACAATTATAGAAAGGATAGAAATAGAAAAAGAAATAGAATCAGAAGGAGAAGAGGTGAGGGAAGAAGCTTGGGAGTGGAAACCCCAAAGGTTCCCACCCGAATGACGGACCCCATACAAATAGAGAAGAGGGCACCCCAAAATCCCTCTGTCCTTCACCCCTTTCCCCAAGCTCTGAATTGTGAATAATAAAAGCCATTCATTAGTCAGATAGTGTTCCTGAGTGCCTGAGAGACAACCAGGGAGAAGGGAACCACAGTTTGGTCTGGCTGCTTCCATCTTGAAGCCAGACCATGCACTGTGAAGTTGACTGACCTTGGTGGGAGGCTTGCATGAACCCCACCCTCATTCAGAATCGGATTGGGGTACCACATACCTCATCTTATAGGGAAGCCTCACCCCCAACTCCTATGGGGCAGCATGACCATCCAGGTCACTCAGTTTCAGGGTGATACCTCCTTGAAGTCTCCCAGTGTATATTTGGCCCTGAAGGGAGAGCTGGAAGAGAGTCTCACCATATAGACTCTCTATCTCCCCTCTATCATAACATTGGTATCTGACTCTCATTATTATTACAGTTTTGGCAGAGGCTCTCTTTATTCTTATACTCCTTAACCTGGCATTTAACCCCTTATCTGGCTCTTCTCAATATTATACTGTTTCCCCTGACATACTTACTAGTGCTGTTAAAGAGATTCCTTACATCCCCTGCCTTTACTTTTCTCTCTGCAAGGACTGCTTCTATTCCCTCACTTCCTCTGTTCGCTGACCTCTTGCCTCCTCCATAAACTCAAGGGAAGTGCCATATCCTCAAAGAAGCCTTCCTTGTTTCTGTCAAAAGGAAATTATTTCTTCCTTATCTGGACATCTGACTTCCTTGCACTTGATATACCTATCATGTTCTAATTGATATTACATTTACCTGTGTGGCTGTTCTGTTTCCTTCCCTGAGGTCAGAGTTATGCCTTATTCATTTAGCATGTACCACCAGACATCGTGCCCCATACTGCACATGCTAGATATTAATATCTTAAAAGAAATTATGCTGGTCAATGGATATTTCTCAGAATCTAACACAGGAATTGGTATCTAGTAGATGTAAAAAATATCTGTTGAATAGTTGAGCACACATGGTGTCATAAATTTATAATTAGAAGAGACCTTAGAATCATTCTAGTCTAAGTCCTTTATTTTACTTAACAAATGATGAAACAGATACCTAGAGAGGCCAAGTGATTTTCTTAAACACTTTCTTTACTTGAGGAAGGAAACAGAAGCAAAATTTCTCAATTATTAAAAAATCTATTCATGCTAGAGGAAGGCTTGGACCCAATATTCAAAGCTAAGAGGAAATAAGGCATTAAAATATAATTATGTGCTCTATTTTCCTCTTTAGTTGTCATTACTATACTATTTTTTTCTGAGCATTTCCATTTATTAGCAATACTATACGATTTTAAATTGAATTACTACTATATTACTTTAAGAGTTCTACAAAAGACTACCACTTTAATTAATTAAATTACTACTATATTGCATTTTAATTTTACTATTTACTTTTCTAAAGGAAAGATAGTATGACCAAGAAAATATCACTAATTATAGAACCTTGGGAAAGAACTTCCTCTGTTCCTCTCCATTACTAATAGCAATCATACTAAATGATTACCTAGCAGGTTTAAAATCTATATATTTTATATCCCTTATAATTCAACACAATCCAATATACAACAATGCAAATTCAACCCAATTAGGCCTTGAGGACATGATTTTAATGTGAGCATTTTGAGGACCAAATTTTGGTTGTTTTCTTTGTTTCTCTGGCACCCTTTATAATGCTTACATATACACGATTTTTAATAAATGTTTGTGGAATTCCTTAAATATCAGTTAATGAGAAATCAGGTAAGTGGGTGCCTATTGGTTTGGGGATGGCTAAGACTGTAACATTATCTCTTTGCTTTAAGCACAATGAATATGAAGACTTCAGAGAAATCTGGGAAGAATTATACAAACTGATGCAATCAATATGAGGTAAGCAGAACCAGAAGAACAATTTATATGATTATGATAATGTAAAGTTAAATAATATTTGAAGACTTCAGAAATCTGATTAATGCAGAGACCAGTTGTAACTTAAGAGGATGGAGGGTGAAGCATGTCTCCTGTTATTTGGTAGCAAGCAGGCAGGCAGTAGGTATAGAAAGAGATAAACGTTGTCAGACAAGGTCAGTGTATTGATTCGTATTGCTTAATTATATTTCTGTGCCACAAACAAAAGTTCTATTAGGAACAAGGAAGTGATAAAGAAGTGACAACAAAGTAGAAACAACAATAATTTCAAAAACTAATTGTTAACTCCACATATTGAATAAGGGTTGTTTCTTTTGAACTTCAGATCATTCTTTCCAAAATCTGAGGGGCAAGATAAGCAGGATTTGGTAGGAAAAAACAAACAAGATCAAAGCACATTTCCATGTTAACTATTTCAAGTATTGTTAAACCTTAAGCCAAGTAATTAAAACATGAGTAATTTCTTTAGACAATAGTTTTCATAGTAGTTATCTTATGGACAGCAATGAGTAGGCTAATTGAATCTGGAATAAGGAAGACTTAAGTTCAATTATAGCCTTAGACAGTAGTAGTGGACCTCGAATGTGCCATTTTCAGACATTAATAGGCCTTATCTCACAAGGTTGTTGTGAGGATCAAATGAGATAGTATTTGTAGAGCACTTAGTGCCTGGCACATAGTAGGTACTTAAGAAATGTCTGCTCTCTTTTCTTAAAGCTTTTTTGTTGATGTTGATATTTATCATATTAGAAATGAAAACACCTTAGTAATTTATGAAATAATTTTGACCTTACAGACTCCTGAAAAGGTCTTGAAGAACCCTAAGGGGTGCTTCAACCCCAACAGGAGAATTGCTGATCAAAACCTATTTTGTTAAAATATCCGTGAAATGTTTGGGGATATAGACTTGAAATGACCACACCAATGCACCTATCAATAATATGGAAATAGGTCTTGATAGATGACATGCTAAAACCAGTGGAAAAGTGCGTTGGCTATGGGGTGGGGGTGGGGGGGAGATTTGGGGAGGAGGGGAAAGTAGGAACATGAATCATGTAACCATGGAAAATTTTTCTAAAAAATAAAATTTAACTAAAAATAAATAAATAAAGTATTCATTAACATGAAAGCAAGGAAAGAATTTGCTGGAAAATGTACTTCATTAAGAATCAATAGAGGAAGAAGCTAGGTGGCTCAATGGACTGAGAGTCAGGCGTAGAGACAGGAAGCCCTGGGTTCAAATTTGACCTCAACACTTCCCAGTTGTGTAACCCAGGACAATTCATTTAACCTATGCTTAGCCCTTACTGCTCTTCTACCTTGGAACCATACATAGTATTGATTCTAAGATAGAAAGCAAGGATTAAAAAAAAAGAATCATTAGACAAGTGTTTAAAAAAGAAGAATCAGTAGACAAAAATCATTTTATTATCTCAATAGATTCAGAAAAAGTCTTTGATAAAATCCAAATCATTTATACTAAAAACTGCAAAGTGGGAAATTTAAGGAGAAATATCCTAAAAAGTATATCAAAGACCAAAAGCAAGTGTCATATGCAATGGGAATATATTGGAGTCTTTCCCGATAATATGGGAATAAAGCAAGGATGTTCCCTATTGACACTATTATTTAATATAGTTCTGGAAAAGCTAGCAAAAGCAATAGAAAAAGAGAAAGAAATGAAAGGCATAAGGATAGTTAAGAAGGAGACGAAACTATCTCTATCTGTTGATGGCATAATAATGATCTGAAAAAGCCTAGGGAATCAGCAAAGATGCTAGTCAAGATGATTAAAAGCTTCATTAAAGTTTCAAGTTCAAAATAAATCCTCAAGAATCAATTGCATTTTGATATAATAACAAAGTTCAGTATGTAATAATAAAAAGGGAAATCTTATTTCAAATAACTATAAAATTCACAAATTATTTTGGGATCAAGTAGAAGCAAAGTAGATGTCCATAATTGGGTAATGGATTAAAAAAGTTATTTTTGCTACAGTCTCTTACCTATCTTTCAAATCACAGAATTGCAGAGTGGTAAAGCTAATGTAGTCCAGGATATATCTGAAGCAAGAATCCCCTTGCACTACCCCTGACAAGTGGTCATAAACAAATTATGATACATGAATTTAATGGAATATTACTGTGCACTAAGAAATGATATATGTGATGAATATGAAGCATGGCCAAATCTATATGAACTGATGCAGAGTGAAGTAAGCAGAGCCAAGAAAACTATATATACAATAACTATAACAATGTAAACACACAGAATATCCACACACAAAGAAATCAAAAGTGAAGGTTGCAGAATTATAAAGAACAAGCATAGGCAATTTACATATATTTTTTGTGTTGAAAGAAATGACAAATGGGTTAATTTTGGAAACACATGGAAAGACCTGAATGAAATCATAAAGAATGAAATGAGCCAAACCAAGAGAACATCATATATACAGCAGCAGAGTGTTTGAAAAATAACTTGTGTATCCACCTCCAGAGAAAGACTTGATAAATAGAAATGTTAGACATAGTTTTATATATACATATATCTTTTTGTCAAATGATGCTTTTTCTAATGGGGGTAAAGGGAGAGAGGAAGAGAGTTAACTTGTTTTAAAGCAAAAAACAAATTAGTTAATTAATTAAAAAACTTAAAACTCACTAAAGATATCATATACATAAAAAGAATAATCATTGAAAAAAGAGATATGAGAAGATATTCTCAACCCAAACCACTGTGGAAGTGGAAGTTCCGCAAGTGTTGTACATTGAACATATTTTCAGATTTTTATTGATCAATTGTTCTGATTTTTTAAATTTAATTTTCTGTCTTAAAAATATTATTTGTTATTTGGGATGGCTCTCTGGGAAGGAAAAAGAGAGGGCCACTGAGGAAGACTATAATGTTTTTTTAAAAAAAGAAGATATTAATAAGAACTTGCTTTAAAAAAGAAAAAGTAAACATGATATCTAATCTTATTCAACTGAACCCTTTACTTATTTTAAATAAGCCACTCAGATTTTCTTGGTATGAATTTCCTTATCAAGGATGATCATACCTATCCGTATACAGGGTATTCCTTAAGTTTTGATGTAGTTTTAATCTTTAAAGCTTAAACCAATGTGCCATGAAGATTAAATGAGACTAAATTTATGAAGAACCTTGGATCTGCTAAGAAAAATTGCCTTGGAACCTAGATTGTTTTTGGTAGAGTCAATTCATAGAATTTGAGAGTTGTAATGGTGATGTAGTCCAGGATATATCTGAAGTGGGAATCCCCACTGCACTATCCCTGTCAAGTATCATAAAATTTCCATGTTGAGGACCTCTAATGATATAGAATTTATTATGTCCTACAGTAACCAGCTGCTCCTTTTTTTCCCCCTCTAATGTCTATAGTCTACCATCTCCTCTGCATTTATATTGCTAAACCTTAATTTGGATCAGATTCATGCCTTGGAAAAAATCACCTAGGCAGATGACTACAGAATAGATTGGATTAGGAAAAGACTTGAGATAGAGAGACCAAACTGGGGAAAGTTATAACAACAATTCAGGTGAGAGTTGATGAGGGCCTTAAATAGGGCCTTGTCTTTGTCAGCAAGAAAAAGGGGGTTTCCAAGAAAGATATAAAGATAGAAAAGATAAGATTAGGCAATGAAAGAGTGGGAGGGAGTTAAAGTTAAAGTATGCTTTGTTTCTCCATCTATATTTTAAGCACCTGGAAAGAGAGGATCATATCTTTTATTTCTAACTATTCCTAACGACAAGTTTTCCCCTAGTGGCATAATAAAATTTTCTGCACAAAACAACTCTCCACAAAAGTTTGTTAACTAATCAATGGAAAGGAACATCCCCATGGACAATATTAGCAGAGCAGAAGTTTTTTCTCATGAACATAATATCTGAGTTCCAGAGACTGCAAGAAAGGCAAAAATCAGGGAAATAGTCTTAAGGAAGAGTAGGATAGCTGGATTAATTTGGATGCATTTTTTCATTCACAATGATAATTTAGTATCTAAGACTTCCCAGTCACGTGAGTAACATATTGGAGACCTAGACATTTTCTCTGACACTCACTACTTTTCAAACCTCTTTAAAACAAACTAGGCACCAAAGATAAAGCAATGCCTGCTGTTTCTATGGTCTAGCATTCAAAAGAAGATAAAAGAAAAAATCTATCCCCAAACCTATGAACTAATATTCAAGATTCCCAAGCTTACTCAACTTTTATTTGCCACCTGCCACTCATCTGATAGTAAGGTTGTCCTAACAGACCCAAGGACCTGACAGACTTATAAAACATCTACTTCTACCCACCAGTCTATTCTTCCTCTTTCCAGTTTCATGCATACTTAGCTTGTTCTACTATAGTCATTTAGTAGCAAAAGCCTGTTGGGAGCCACAACTCCATAGTATCAGTGCTGCAAAGCTCTGAACTGTCAGTGTTGGAGAAAAAACACTGTAAAGCTCTGAACTTCTGGTTCTAGGCAAGAAAACTGAGGAACAGATGGAGTGGGAGAACAAGTCCCTAGGATAGGATGCCCTATGTATCTGTGTGTATGTGTCTGGGGTGGGGAGGTCTATGTAGCACTCCTCAAAGACTGAGGGAAAGAGCACAACATCTCACCAGGGCCAATTCTGACAAACCAAGTCACTTGGGGCAGAAGCATAGGCTGGTAAATTATGAGTTTCCCAGCATAGAAGAGAAGGCTTCCCCAACAAAACCACCTTCCAAGGGGATAAAGACAGAGAATAAATAGGGAAAATTAGGTGGGGGAGGGGGGAAGGCTGAAATTATCAAAGCTCTTAAGGAAAAGAAAACTCGGAGACTTTGAACAAAAATGGATAGATAAATCAACAGGAAAGATGTTGACAACAGAAAAAAAATGTGCCTCCAGATTTAGTAAATAAATTCAGGCATCTGTGAAAAATACTGTAAAACAAAGAAAATGTCCCAACAATTGATAAGGTTGAAGTCTCTGTGGAATGTGAGAACATGAAACCATAAAATGAAACCAATGAATTCCTGAGGGATTCAAAAGAGAAATAAGAATTATGAGATCAGAAATTATGGACTACATAGCAAAAAATAATGGACAGAGCTGAAAAATTGGAATCTATGATGGCAAATCTCACCACAGAAACAAAAGAGAGAACAATAGAGAGGAAATATAAAAATAGATATTTAGTGTCTAAAATTTCCTCCTTTTAACTCTTTATCTTACACTGCTATTTATAACTGGAAGAGCTAACTCAATTTAATAGGCTGATAAATCAAAAAAATTTTTGCTCCCTGAAGCTGCTATCCTTCCTATCAGTGATCAATAGTGTTATTAGCTATGAGGGAATGAAGAGATCCCTGAGGAACTCCTTTTGCCTTTTCAATTTCCCTTCACTGTTAAAACTTCTGAGATATCAAGCTAGGGCATTGATTCTCAAACTTCTTGATCTCAGTATCTCTTTACAATTCTTAAAAAAATGTTGAGGACCCTCCTACAGGAGTTTTTTTTTTAATGTGGGTTATATCTATTGATATTCACCACATTAGAAATTAAAATGACTTAATATTTTTATTATGAAAATAGTTTTCATTTTGTGGACTCCCTGAAAGGGATCTAAGGACCCCAAAGAAGGAAGGAAATCAGCATTGATTAAACACTTAATATGCATCAGACACTCAAACACTCTACAAATACTATCTCATGTAATCCTCACAACAACCCTGAGGAGATCCTTCTCAATTATTTCTTCCTTCTCAAATATTCCCAAATATTCTCAAATCCTTCTCAAAATATTGCCATTTTTTAGTTGAAGAAACTGAGGAAATAGGAGGTTAAATGACTTGGTTAGAATCACAAAGCTAGTGGATTTGAACTTAGGTCTTCTTGACTCCGGGCTCACTACTCTATCCCACTGTGCCATCTAGACCACTCTGAGAATCTGTTGGACTAGGGCAATGGAAATAAAGGAAGAGTTTTTGGAATAAAAGCTCTAACTTCCAGGTAGCAAAGAGAAAAAGGAAAACAATGGCCACACTAAGTAGTACAATAACATAAACCAAAATAATACCAAAAGGAAGTTGAACTCAGATTAATTAAAATGATCTCCCTCCCTCTCAGTAAAGAAGTGGGGAATGCAGGCTGTAGGATGCTGGATGCAATCAGATACAGTAATTTCTTTTGTTTAACTGCTTTTCTTTGTTATGAAGAGAGTAACCCATTGAAACGGGGAAGGGAAGAATATGAGGAAATTCCTGGATTGCAAAATATAAAGATATCCATAAAATTAAAAAAAAATTAAAAAAAATTAGTTTACCTGTGGGCCAGTCCCTGGCTTTAAGTGAAAACCAAAAACAAGTTCCAGATTCACAACTTTTTCTTCATTTTCTTCTAGTTCACCTGCTGAATCCTAAAACAAAGGGGCAGAGAACCACATAATCTGGAGTTATTGTTCTGTACTTTTATACCTTGAGGAAAGTCACCATAGGACAAAGTTAGCAAAGATTTGCTTGCCTGTGTGCTACTGTTTTAATGTTATTAGAATTCTCTGAGAATTTGGTTACATAATGCAAAGGAAGTGACATAGTCTAAGTTTTTGAAAATCTGGCAAATGTTCTCTTGTGCTCATAAATGAATGCCACTGATTTAACTTTCAGAGAAAAGTTTAAGAATGTCACCTGCTGCCAGGAATGCAGCGAGCACATTGGGATGCATTGTGGGACTTCACCTTGAGAGCTTCTCCATGTACAAGACACTTATGAGCTATTTCCACTTACCTGTTATGTTGCAGCAAGAGAGGACATGGTGGGACTGCAAAACAGCCTGAGTTCCCATGTGAGATTATCAGTGTTCGTACAGAAAAATGAGGATCTTTTGCTATGACTATGGAGTCAGAGCAAAGGGCTCTCTCTGAACAAGATTTTTCAGCAAAGTGTGTGAATTTACTTTTAGCATATTCAAAATGGCAGATTTTAATTATGTCTACTAAATAGCAACATACTTGGCTTGTGGAATTGAAAATGACAGGAGTGAGATATGCCCCAGGTCCATGAGCAAATGATGCTGCAGGAATCTTCTGTGAGATTTCCTTCAGAAATCTAGATATTGGGAGCAGCTAGATGGCTTGGAGATAAAGAGCCAGTCCTGAAGATGGGAGGTCCTAGGTTCCAATTTGACCTCAGATGCTTCTTAGCTGTGTGACCCTGGACAAGTCACTTAACCCCCATTGCCTACCCCTTACCACTGTTCTGCCTTGGAACCAATACACAGCATTGACTCCAAGAAGGAAGGCAAGGGTTATTTTTTAATTATTTCAATTTTAATTTTAATTTATGTATTTTTTAAAACCCTTACCTTCCGTCTTGGGTATTGGCTCCAAGGCAGAAGAGTGGTAAGGGTAGGCAATGGGGTCAAGTGACTTGCCCAGGGTCACACAGCTGGGAAGTGTCTGAGGCCAGATTTGAACCTAGGACCTCCCGTCTCTAGGCCTGGCTCTCAATCCACTGAGCTACTCAGCTGCCCACAGGGTTAAATTTTTTAAAAGAAAGAAACCTGGATATTGGGCAAAGGCCTCATGTAGAAAGGCAAGAGGACAAGGTCCTTAACTACAAGTGTTAATACTTAGATTTCCTAAGGTGAGATATATTCTCCTTATCATGAATGCCATTTTAATCTTTCAACTTGCAGGTGTCAAGGATGTCTCAATGACAAACTTTTAAAACCTCACTCAAAGCGCCTTTTGTTTAATGAAGATAACTTCCCCCCCCCCACCCCCCCTGCAGCGGCCAGTCTAATAAGACTTCAAACAAACTTTTACCGCCACCGGCAGATTCAGGAGTGTATGTAACAGGTGCGCAGGTTCCAAGTGTTTCCTGGGGCAGTAACTGTAGGTACACAAACCTTCGGGCCCCCTTGCTGTTCTCCTCTGATGAGATAATCCATCTCCTGACTCGGGGCAGTGTCACTTGCTCTCCTCTAAGCCCAGATTTCTCCCCCTCCTCCTCTTTGTCTCCTGCCTTTCTTTGAATTCTTGCTTAAATTCCATCTTCTACACTAGCCTTTCCTGAATCCGCCTCCCCCCCCCCCAATGCTAATGCTTTCCTTCTGCTGAATATCTCCAATGTGTGCAGTGTACAGATTTTGTTTGGACATTGTTGCTTTCATATTGTGCCCCCCATTAGACTGTGAATGCCTTGAGAGCAAAGACTGTCTTTTGCCCTTCTTTGCAGTCCCTGTAGTTAAGAAAGAACAGTGCCTGGCTCGGTGCATAATAGGCATAGCTAACTTGACCCATCTTCGGTATGAAAAGACTTTACTCACCTTCGTTAGTGGTGGAAAGTGAAATAAGTTGAGGTAATCATTTGTTAACTTCTCAATGGCTGACTGTAAAAAAAATAAAATTAATCAAATTAATCATATGGCTTTTACTTAGGAAAGCTTAGTAATCAGATCGTGATTAAAACCACAGTGTATGAAGACCAAAAGCTTTCCTACAAATCCCAATTCGGTAGGGAATTTCACATTCAACATCTAACATTCAAGAGACCTTTAACATAATTATCCAAGGTTGAATCCAAAGAGACAGGCAATGTGGCAGAATGGACAAGTGGACTTGAGGGCCACGAGAAACAGGGTTCATTCAAGTCCCGTTCTGATGTACCCTGGCTATGTGGCTTTGGATAAGTGACATAATCTCTCAGTGCTATAGGGATCTAAGTTTCTGAGTCACATAGACAGGTATTTCCTCACTTGGGAGTTCTCAGTATCAGTGAAACCACAGGTCCAGATCCAAAGAAATATGGGTGGTTTGCACTTATTTAATAAAACATGGGCATGTAGGCTTGGAGTCAGGAAAACTCATCTTCATGGGTTCAAATCTGGTCTCAGATACTTTCTAGCTAGATGACCCTGGGCAAGTCATTTAATTCTGTTTCCTCATCTGTAAAAAAAAAAAAAAAAAAAAAAAAAAAAAGCTGGAGAAGGAAATGGCAAAGTACTCCAGAATCTGTGCCAAGAAAATCCAAAACACGTTCACAAAGAGTTGAACACAACAGAAAATAACTGAATAACAACAGCAATAAAGCCCGTTAATATATAAAAGACAGGTGATATCAACCTAAGGATTAAACAAAATATTCTTGTAGATACTGTCAGGGTAGCTGTAGCCAGCCAAGTTCCTGAACCGTGCTTGCAAGGTTACAGTTGTCACACTGCAAAACAGGGAGAAAAACCACAATGTTCATGAACATCGCATCAGTGACTATTTACTAAGGCTCAAATTCCATTAAATAGCTTATTGTATTTTAAGGACTTTCACATGGATGTGTCCAAAGCTCCCTCCCTTGAAGAAACACAAAGGATTGCTAAAGAATTTTTTATACTCATCAGGTGTAATTCAGTTTTTCTGTGAACAGCACATATTGTTATTCATGTAGAGAGGAAAACGTACCAAATGTGGGGGGAAAAATTAGATGCCATTTTTTTTAAAGAAAAATGAAAGCTGTTGACACTTGACAATGTAATGAATACTTATTGGGTGTTCAATTCCTATTCCACAGACCTTGTTCCTCTACATGGGAGCTTCAAGTGTGCAGAGAAAGAAGGGAGCTGTGGGTAAGCTGAGAAGAACAGCCCTAGAGAAAAAGAAACAGTGAAAGCTTTTGATTTTCCTGCTTCATTCAAGGGGGTTCATCTATATCCCAGCTGTAAAGCCTTTCTGACCCTATGACCAACTCTTAGAGATGGACCGAGACCAAGGGACTAGAACTCAGTTTCCTCAAATGTAAAATCATGATTCATAGTTTTAGAGTTCTTAAGGTAGAAACTAACAAATCCAACCTCATTATTTTACAGAGAAAGAAACAGGCAGAGAAAAGCCAAGTGATTTGTCTAAGCTCACACAAGTAGAAGGTGGGAGAGACATGACTTAAACCTATATGACTACATCATAACGCCTTTCAAGGATGAGATGTCTCTTCCAGCAATAAAAAGAATCTATGATTCAAAGATTCTAATTCAGACTGACAGGGTGAGCACCAGGAAAACTTAGTCTTTTGGTGACTTCTCACCTTTTCCCTCTCCATAACTTTTGGAGTTTATGTCCCATCCCATCAGGGCATTTCTTTCATTCATTCCTGTTCTAGTGTCACACTCCTTACTACACTTATTTTTTTCCTTTTTTAGTTGGGGGATTTTGAAGATTAGAAGTCTTCAAGTTCTCTAATGGCAGAATGGCAAAGAGTAAGTAAAGCTAACATTTTTGAAGGTGGAAGTCCTACTGCTAAGCCTCTCAAATTCTATTTCCAGAAGCTGCCTTCACTGACATCTATGAAATCTGTCCAGTCATTGGCTTTTTATATCCACAAGAAACAGAATAATTCTATTTCTGAGTCTTGTTTGGACCACCTACAAACCTCCCTTACCCAACACCATCGATATTTCACCAATTATCATGTAGCATCCGCATTTTCTCCCAAAGGCTTCTCTTAATTAGAGTTTCTAGAACTGGTGTTGAGGATGAGCATTAAAAAAATTTACTTTATTTTTTTGAGGGTGAGCTTCTGCAACACAATCACATGTGCTTCCACTTGGGGACTTTGTAAAACAATGGCTTAACTACGTAGTGGTTAATCATGATGTATTGACAGAAAGCCTCCTGATGAGCAAGTTGAACTTTTTTACTAGTTCATTTCTTCAGGTTTACATTTATACTCATTTAGAGAAGAGGAAACCCATTTGCTGAATTTTTGCATCATGTCATAGTAAATTGGTTGGCAATGTAAACTGTTGGTACTCATGGAAAAGAACCAGTTTTCTTTGGTTATGCTTAGAGGCTACCTTCCTTGGGAAGTCTTGATCAGCTCCAGGATGCAAAAAGCCAACTTGGGTGGATGGGTTCTTTTTTGTCACTAAATGGGGATTCTCTAGAAAGAGAGTACGAGGTTAGTCATTGTCTATAACAGACTGGCAATATACATAAGAGTACTGGGATATTGCCAGAGGTACCATGAGGGCATTAGAACTGGATGGGAAGCTGATTCTCAGAATTTTTCCCTTTATTCTATTATCTGAGAACCATTCTCTTACTTCCAATTAAAAAAAAAGAAGAAGCAATCTTTTTTTGTTCCCTATGTTCATTAGCTCATAGAACTTAGGGCTGGAAGGGACCGTAGGCATGAAAAAGTTCAAACTCTTCATTGTGCTGATGAAGAAACTGAGGCCTAGAGACATTAAACGACTTTCCCAAGGAAGCTAGGGCTGTGATTTTAACAAAGGTCCTCTCACTCCAAATATAGTGCTATTCTATTACATCATGTTGTCTTTCATTAGCTTCAACAGTTCAGAAAATTTTGATAGTTAAACTTCAGAAAATGCAGTGGTTTAATTCTGAAACAACTTGAGTAAGAATCCTTAGAAATACAAGAAAATTCTGTGAGGTTTGGATGAATGGAGGTAGAACATTAGAATACAAATGTATGGATACACCCTCTGGTTCAAAATCATTAAGCTGTGAAATTGTGCAATCCCTCCCCATATTTCTCTTTCTATCTTTACCATTATTGTTGAAGGCACTACCATCATTCAAGTGACGTGGGTTCCCAAACTAGGTTTTATCTTCAATTCTTTACTCTCTCTCACTCTGCATAGTCAATCTGTTGCCAAGTCATGTTGACTTTTCCTTGATAACATCTCTTGAGTACACTCCCTTCTTTCCTCTGTCACTGCCACCTTCATCGTTACTGCAGGTCTTTATCATCACTGCAATAACCTTTTGATTGGTCTTGCCACCTCAAGTCTCTCCTAACTGATCCATTCTCCACGCAACTATCAGATTCCTCTTCCAAAAATGAATGTTTAACCATGTTAATGAGCCCTCTCTTCCCATCTTCCTTACTCAATAAACTCTAACAGCTTCCTATCACCTTTAGGACCAGGCTTAAAATTCCCTAATTTAAAGCCTTTCATATCTGAGCCATCCACTACCTTTCCAGTTTTCTTACACCATATTTCCCTCACATACTCTGAAGTCCTTAATGTTCCTCACACAAGACGCACCTTCTTCCAATAAGCGTTTTCACTGACTGTTCCCCCATTCTTCAAATTTTCTCTCTTCAACTCCTTCTCCTGGCTTCCTTTAAGTCCAAGGAGAAATTTTGTTTTCTGAAGGAGGCCTTTTCTGTTCTCCCTTAATGCTAATACCTTCTCTTTGAGGTTATCTCCAATTTATCTTGTATATATCTTTTACTTAAATAGTTGCAGATTATTTTCTTCATTATACTATGAGCTCCTTGAGAGTAGGTAGTAGGTTTTGTTAGGGTTTTTTTTTGTCCTTTCTTTGTATTTCTATTGCTTAGCACAGTTCTGACACATAGTAGGTACATAATAAATTCCTGTTGACTGTTTCAATGTTTTAAAACTTGTTGAATGACTCAGATTTAACTCATCCCACTGGTCAAACTTGGGATAGTCTCTTAACTCTTCATTCTAGCATTTAAACTATGACGCTTCTTGGTAATAACAGGATGTTGTTTTATATTTTCAATGTGTCTTGTCTGAAATACCTTTATATGAATAATATGTCCCTTAGAGATGATGCCCATGTCCTTCAAGTCCTCCTCATCAAGAAGAAGGAGCCGTTTTCCGGTGATGTTATTTTCCTTAAACAAGGTTGCATATATACTCATTTCTTCTGAAGAGTCACCTAAGGAATGGTGGAAAACAAACAAAAGGAATCAGACTAAACTAGGTTTCAAAGGATGCTAAACCCATGAATTAAGAAAGTTTTACTCCACTTGCCTTTTCTGGTGAGTTGTTGCATCCAAAAGTACTGTGAAAAAAGGGAGAATGTTTTTAATGTTGTAATTTTGTTGGAGCCTTTTTAAAAAAATACTGACAGATTAAAAAAATTTTATATGGAGCTTATTATGGCCAAGTTTTACATGGAACTATTCTCCTCTCTCTCCACATACACACATACACATGTAATGTGTATGTGTGTATGTATATGTGCGTGTATACATATATAAAATTTCTGGCTGTTTCTAAGGAAAAATGAAAGATCTTTCCATTTGTAGTTTTAGGATTATAAGCTTTAACACTAGGCATATTTAATGATTCTTTAAAACAATATACATGTCCTGTTGAGGTATTCCATGAGGTATCTCATGGAAATTTTGTTTCTATATTTGGGTTGTGTATTTTCCATTTATTTTAAAAGTTGAAAGGTCAAATGGTATAATGGAAAGGAAGCTGGCCTTGATGCCAAGATGATAGAGTGCCGCCTTTGATAACATCCCAGATATATGATCCTGGGCAAATAAATCCCCATCCAAGAGTTCTTTATATTAATGAGATCACAGGTCTAGTTCCTATCCTTACTGAAAGAGCTAACTGCAGCCCTAGTCATCTAGCAATCATTAAGAGAATTCAAAGGGGTCTATTAGTACTAGGCAGTAGGAGAGGCAGTCTGGAATAGTGCCAGATTTGGCGTAGGAAAGACCTAGATTCAAATCCTGCCACTGCTACTTACTAGTTATATGATAATAAGATTTATAGCCTCAATCTCAGAATTGTTGTTCAGTCACTTCAGTTGTACCCAACTCTTTGTAACCCTATCTGGGATTCTCTTGGCAAAGATACTGCAGTGGTTTGCTATTTCCTTTTCTAGTTCATTTTACAGCTAAGGAAACTAAGGCAAACAGGGTTAAGTGACTTGCCTAGGATCACACATCTGGAAAGTGTCTGAGGACAGATTTGAACTTAAAGTTGTTAATGAGGCTCAAATGAGATAATGTATATAGAATGTTTAAAAGATTTTAAAGTATTATCTAAATGTAGGCTATTGTTGTTTTTATTGTTATATGGCAGAAAGATAAATGGCTTATAAATCATAAAACTTGGATTCTAGGCCTAGCCATTAAATTAATTTTGAAATCTGGGCAAAGCATTTAATTTCTGGTGACTCACTTTCCTCTCTTGCAAAATTTCCGCCATTAACACTATAATGGTGCATGTTGTTATAAACAAATAAGAACATACCATTTCATTGTATAACTTCTGCCCCAGTGACTTTAATGCTTTTGGTATACAGTGTGCTTAACTTTGAGTTCCTAGAATGATTAATAAATACCAAAAGCAATTTTGTTTTTGTCTTGAGCATGCCTTTTCTTTTCTCATAAGGTAGTCACCCAGAGCCCAAAACAAGGTACTTGAGAAACCTTGTAAAAGGCAGTGATGAAGTAATGAAGACCCATAACCTTGTTCGTGTCAAAGTTTTTAGATGGTGCCTGTTCTTCATTAACCAAAAATAGTCTAGTTCATAACCACAACAGGTCCATATCAGACCTCCTCCCAGACCCTTTAGCAGTAGTCAAGGAAGAAAGCCTAGATCTCTCTACTGGTATGGTAGCCCATCCTTTCTAGGCACTGGATTATATACAGTCTATTTTTTCTTTCTAATATAATGAATTCCTGAGAATGTAAGGCTGAACTCTGGATATGCAACTGATTGCATCATGTTAATTTTCATTTTATTCCTAAGGAAAATTCATCCCTGTTTCCTTGTAGGGAGATTGAGAACTAAAAGTACCAAGGGCTAAGTAAGGTTACTACTTGATAGAGTTTTACCTAGAAGGCATGAGATACAATAAGGATTTTTTTTGGACATATGACCCAATCTTGAGAATCCCACTGGATTCTTAGGATCTGCAGAGACTTTCAGGAATTCCCTTATTTTTCCACAGTAGGGAGTTTAAACCAAAGACAGCAACTATGAGGCTATGTAGCTTGACAAATAGCAGCTATATTGTAGTGCAGAATTCCAGTTTCAACCATTTTAGTAGATCACCTCTATAGGAATCTGCAAAAGTAGTTTAATCAGGTTTCTTAAAAAATAAAACGAACCAAAAACATTATGGCCTTTAGTCCTAAAATGTACCCTTATGCATCCTTATTTCTTTTCAGCCACATTCACTTAAGGTCTAAAAACCTTCTGGATCAGTCAATGTGAGCATGAGTTATCTGAATGACTTCAAATAATTTTTATTTTACTCTTAAAGGCTTACTTTAAATTTTCATTGGATTATAGTAAGAAAACTCAAAATATAAAGCTTATAAACTCTCCTATGGTGACATCTACTTTCAGTTTAACTTAAAACCTTGTTGCCAAATTTATTCTAAATATGTCTTGGAAGAATTAATGGAACTAATAAAAGATGCTTACCACATCTTCTTCTGTCCATGCACTAATCTCAAAGGATGGCAGCAGCTGCATGGGAAATATGAAGGAGAAAAAGAGTAATAATACCATTCTCTTTGGCCTACTCACCTAACTCTTCTTAATTTTTGCTAGTTAATTTGACTTGGTTACTCCTTCTAGGTTTGACTAAGTCAATATCCTTTGTCTGATCCTAAGATTCATTTTTGAATATTCCATGAATTTTGACAATAGCAGCAAATGATAATCAGTAAGAACTCACTATAGCTTAATCAATGTGTATAGAATAAACTATGTACAGAGTAGTAATAGTGGCCTTGTAGCTCCCTACTCAGGGCTGAATAATCTTTCTCTTTGGTGGGTTTTAAGAGCATTAAATTGAGTCTCCATCTTATTCAAGATGGATTTCATCCAAGTTGGTGCCTCCTTTACTGTATATCTTCTCTTCATATGTAGGCTGCTAAATTTCATTTGAAGCATTATTGTTCCCACCTTTTTCTCCAAACTCCTAAGAAGTAAGATCTGGTAAGGAAAAGAGTATATGATCATTCAATAATGGGACCCCCAGCTAGCACAGTCAATTATTAATTGATAACAATTTATACAGTCATTTTGGAACATTATGAATAAAATCTAGTGTTTTATGAGCAAATTGGTTTGGGTTTGTAGGCTTTTACAAAATAAATCATTGAGTATTTTGATAAAATGGGTTCTCATGATTTCCAAATGTCATCTCTCTTTTGGAAAGTATGGCACTTAGTGTTGGCTTAGAAACTTTTCTTGACTTTACCTTAACCCTGATCCTAATTTCAAGGATTATTTCCTGTCTCAAATGGAGAAACTCTCAAGAATTAGGACCCTAACCATTCCTATGTTCATTTTACACCTCATGGTAGGCTTCATGTTTGAAAATCTTTTGTATAAATATTAGAAATAATCTTCTCTGAGATTTTAGCTAATGATGAAAACCTAATTTTCAAGAATGGTGTAGACAGTTAAAAAGATTGATAAAAAATAGTAAAAGAAACCAACATATTTCACATGTACATACATACATATATATATGTGTGTGTATATATATTACAGATAATTATACCTATATTGGTAAGCAACTTTTTCTTGGGGAAGGAGTTGGAAATAATTATGAAGAACAAATTGTTATTTTGACCCAAAGACACATATATATGTTCCCGAAGACGGTGGTGTCAAGTTCAAACAGAAAAAGGTGCCATTAATCCACACACAGGATTCCTGCTGGCTACAAATTGACTTCATTTTAAAATATAATATTATCTCTATTTTATTGCATTTTAACTAATTTCATTAAATATTTCCTCATTACATTTTAATTTGGTTCTAGATATACTCTCAATTGGTAGTTTTGTGGGAAGCATGCCTGCTAGGTGTGTTTATGAAGATGTTCATCTGAGATTGTTTTTGGTGCCAAAGATCAATCAGTCCACAAACATTTTACTAAGCATTTGTTATGTACTAGAAGCTAGTGATACAAAGACAAAAATAAAATAATTCCTGCCTTAGGTAAGCTTATTTATATTCTAGAGGATTCTAAAGATCCATCAACATCAACACAAGACTCGTGAGTTGAATGATAATAAGGTATAGCCCATAACTTTTAGGAATTTAACCAGCCCAAATCTAGTGAGACTGTACTGAAAATAGCCATTCATCTTCCTAATCATGCTGGACAAGCCACCCTTTTTGCTGAATGAGGAGAAAAAAGCGTTAAGTTTTTATCTTTGGTATAACAAAAATCAGAAAGTGTGCCGCTTAATTATTCATTTCCTTTCACTAAATACCTGTTATTTGAAAGGTATTATGATAGGTGCTGGGGACAAAAAAAAGAAAAAAGAAACTATCTGGCATCCACCTTTAAGGAGCTTATGGATCCAATAGGAAGGGTAAGAAATGCCTGTAAATATGCACCAAGGAAAGTAGAATGCTATAAGGGCAAAGGAAGAATGTAGTAAAGATGCTACTAATACAAGATGAGAAAGAGAGAGCCCATTTAGCTGGGAAGAACATTAGAGAAATCTTACTGGAGAAGGCAGCCCTTGGAGGAAGAGAAGGATTTGCTAGATGGAGCTGTGGAGAGGGCTTATATTTGAGGAATGGAGGATGGCCTGCCTAGAGACAGGGAGGTAAATAATGGCATTAGGAAACAACTAATGGTCTCATTTCACTGGAATATGATTGCATGAGAGTGATATGAGATGCTTGGAAAGGTAGGCTGGTGTCCAGTTGTGGAAGGCCTTAAATGTCTGACTTGAGAAGTTTGTATTTTGTTCTAGTGGCAATAGGAAGCCAATGCAGATTTTTAAAAAAGAGGAGTGACATGGTCAGATCTTTATCTTAGAAAAAAAATTGGGGGGCAGTGGTTGGCTTAGAGGATAGAGAGCCAGGCCTGGAGACAGGAGGTCCTGGTTTCAAATATACCCTGAGACCTAGTTATGTGTTTCTGGGCAAGCCGCTTAAACCCAATTGTCTAGCCTTAACTTCTCTTCTGCCTTGGAACCAATTCTTAGTATTTATTCTAAGACAGAAGGTGAGTGTTTAAAAATAAAGAAAATAATTTAAATCCTTTGTAAAAGAGGAACGGAGAAGGGAAAGTTCTAGGGGCTAATAGGACTGTCAAGCTAAAGCCATCCAGTCCAACTCAATCATTTTACAGATAAAGAAACTAAAACCTAGGGAGTTTTCTGACTAAAAATTGTACAGTGCAGTTTCCATAATCACCTACTATTTGCTGAGCATTGGCATTGCACTAGTTTTTATGGAGGATAATGAAGTAGGATAAAACAAGGACACTGCCTTTAAGGAGTCTGTAATCCAGTTGGGAAAACAATACTAACAAATATCAAAAGAAGACAATATAGGACTAAAAGTTAAATTGGGTGGAACAAATTAGGTGGTTCTAGGAGTTCAGTAGAGAAGGAACATAATGGGCTACTGTAATTAGGGAAAGAGATGATTAGGTTAGGTCTTAAATGATGGATAGGATTTGGCAGAAAGAAAGATGAATATCTGGGCAAAGACAGAGGCAAGAAAGTAGGAACAGTAAAGGTAAGGAAATCCTCTAGGAAAGTGAGGAGGCAGGGTAGAAGGTTCATTTTGGGTAGGAGCAGAAAATTGGTTTTGATAGGTTGGATGGAACCAAATTTATGGGAGAAGTTTGAAAGTCAAGAAGTAGAATTTTAAAGAATCTCCATATTAAATGTCTAGGTTAATATACTTTGGGCATTTTGTTATAAGTCTTTCAGAAGGATGCTTATGGCTTCTGAAATCTCTATTATTCCACTAAGACTGCTGTTTTCATTGTCCTCTCAGTGTACACTGCATGAATGCAATCTTTTGCAATTCTCCTTCCCTCAATGCTTGCAGAGGCTACCAAATGCTTGTACTCACCTGTTTTAAAGAAAAGGAAGAGAAGATGATTTGGGGAATAGATCATAAAGCTATGCTTGATCCAAGAAAATGCATTATAGACTTGCTTCCTTTACCAAACAGCTGAATTCAGCTATTAAGGCAAACCATTTCCTTCCCCCCAAACAGAGAAACAAATGTAAAAGAATAAACTTTTGATCAGTTCAAGAAACAACATAGAGAACTGAGGAAATATTTCTTGTGATTAAGCTATATTTCTTTTGGGGGGGAGGGGGGAGGCATGGGGAGAAAAGGGGCCTGTTAATTTGGAAAAAACACAGAACTATTAGATAGTCAGAAAAAACAAGTCTTTAATCACGATAGGGAGAGGTCCAATATTCGGCTGCCACACAGAGCCCAGCGCCAAGATCTCCACAGGGCCTAGACCCTGGGGACTCTGGGGACATATCCCTGGGAGAAGACACTGCGCTAAGATACCAACTCCAAAGAGGGAAAGAATTTGAGGGTCTTTTATACCCTCTGGAGAACTTGGTATGGCAAGTCTGCATAGACAAACTGCAAGCAGGCTGCAAAGAGGTCTATAGCCAGCTTCAGGGGTATCAGCTATAACAATTACAAAGGAAAGGGTCAAACCAAGAGCTGGGCTTCCTGAGAGAGGACTTTAATATCATAGGAGAAGCTTCTAAAACAAATAAAAGCACTGAACATTTTGACTCTGTCCACGGATCCCACCCACACTAGGGTCCCTAAAAAGTTTAAGGTCTATAGTTCAACCCAAAACAGGTGTGCCTGGTATTGGGGTTTCTCAAAGGGCACGGGTAAAATTGAGGCGTCCAGATTTCATGTTGACAGACCCATAAAGATTCCAATTGCTGAGCCAAACACAATCTAGAAATGAACATATGGTGGATGAAATTTTATTTAAGGCTAAAATTGTAGTGGTCAAAGTCAGTCATTTTGGTGCTATTCCTGTGAAGAATTTAGAAGGCATGGAATAGAATGTGTCTTTTGAGATTTACCAAAATGAGGGCCTTCAAGTTGACTCACCTCAAACTCTGAAATGAGAAGCCACTAGCTCTGCATTTTGTTTGGATACCTGATTGGTAGAACGGTATGAAAAGAGATAACATTGTGAAGCCTCACTGGGGAAAGGCTGTCGTGCTTTAAAATTTTTTTAAATTGGATACAGCAAAAAGAACACAACTGTCTCTAAGCACACCGTGGCTTATTTTCTTTACATCATCATCATCATATAGAGGAAATATAAATCTCTTCAATGGGAGAGTCATTAGGGACATGGTAATACCCATAGCAACATCACATTTTTAGATGTTTAACCACCTTTCTTTTGAGATCCAAAACAAAATAAACAAAAAACCCCCACCTGATTCTCTACCCCTTTATTATACCAGTTGGTTCCTTTTACTGATTTTTTTTTTTTTAAATTGCCCATCTATGTGCACAGCATAGAGGATGGGGGGAAAAGTAGGAAGCATGTGACAATCATCTCTTTTGAAGGTGTTTGGGGATCCAAGCTAACAGAGACACTGCATACACAGCAACACATAACCAAAGAATTTACTGTCAAAATGTTTATTGCAAAATAGAGTTTTAGAACAAAGGAAAGCAAAGGAAAAAAGTTCACATCAAAATGAAATGTATGACACCATTGAGATTACTGAATACATTGCTGGCTTGGTACTGGAATATCAAGTTCCTACTAGGAAGTAAGACAATGACGGAAGAGTCTCACCACACAAGACTATAATTTCATGCTCCATACAGATTTTTTTATACAAAATTCTGGCACTGGTCTTGCTCAGAATAATATCCCAACAGAATGAGAGAGAAAAATGTTTTTTAAAAAACCACCATGAAAATGCTGTCGATTCAAAGCTCATCTGACCACACTTAAAGAGTATAAATAGTATCATTTTCTATTATTTAGTACAAAACTTTTTCAAGAGTGCAAAAGCAATAAATGCAGTGTACTGTATCTGACATTAAAAAGGTAGTATAACATTCAGCACACAATATAAAATATTTAATATAGGTGCTTGAAACTAAATCTGAAGTTAATATTCCCACACCAGAAAGCTCCACACAGGCATTAGAATGCGCACACTAAGTTGAAGTCTGGGGGAGAAAATGAAATGTTTTGTCCTCCAGATTTTCCTGGTAGTGGCTAATTTTACATTGTAGAAAATGCTGCATGTGTGCCCATCAAGCTACATTAAAAGGCAAAGAATAGAACAAATTGTCTCTGAGACAATATTTAAATGCTCTCCTGGAAAAGGGGTCTTTTGCAAAACCTGTAAAAAGGTGCCTGATTACAGAAAGAAAATGAACACAATATGTGGGTGAAGCTGGCTAGTAACACCCTAGCAGTATTTGTGTGGTGTGGTCTCATTTTGACACATGGCAAACTATTGCTAGTGTAATAGAATTTAACTTGGAATAACGGGTGTTTTTTTATTATTGTTTATAAAATCTTTACTTCTTTGATTTAAAAAAAAAAGAATGAAAAAGATACAGCCAAGTCTCTAGCACTACTACGGGGTACTGTTCTGGCTGTCTTTGCCTCTCTTTGTATCCCAGAGCTTGGCACAGTGCCTGGCACATAGGAAGAACTTAATGCTTGTAGTCTGCCTGACCCGACTAATAAATCCCTTGAACCTAACAAAGTTTAATTCTGAATATCCAAACTGAGTAAAGGATTTTAAGGATGATAAATTTATCTGGAAATGACCTTAAAGATTACCTAGGGCAACCCCCTTGTTCTGCAGAAAATGAAAGTGAGTCCAGAGAAGTTCAGCCATTTGGTACAGTTCACATAGGGAATACACAACAGAGCTCTGATTTTATCCCAGCTCTGTTAACTGCAAATATGTCCTCTTAAAATGTGACTAATTGCCACTTAAAATGTACCAAGCTGGCTAGTAACACCTTAGCAGTATCTGTGTAGTGTGGTCTCCTTCTGACACATGGCAAACTATTGCTAGTTTAATAGTATTTAATATGGAATAACTGGGCTTTTTTATTATTGTTCATAAAATCTTTACTTCTTTGACTTAAAAAAAAAGAATAAAAAAGATACGGCCGATTTAGCACTGATATGGGGGTAGTGAACTGCTTGGTAAAAGTCTGACATACCAAGGCCTTTTATCATTACTGATCCCATAATCTGAAATGTGTCCCTCACCTCTGGCATTGGTATAAAGTACAGGAATTTTTCTTTAAAAAAATGAGTGGAGGGAAAGGTAGCATCATAAAATAACAAAACCAGGTCTTTGAATTTTCTCCTCTGAATAACTATGAAGTCAGTATAATCGAGAAGGAACCAAGTTGGATTTTGTCTCAATAACCCATTTTCCTCGGAAACTTGTTCTACCCCTGTTATTCTTGGAGGTGAAAAGATAAAGGCCATGGATATTCTTAATTCAGGCTGAGTGTACATGTAGCTGCTATTATTTTGAAAATTCGTGCTCTGACTTTGGCAATTTGATTTATTACTCCTGAAGGAGAAAAGCTGTGGAAACCTGAATGTAAAGCCATCAGTGTCTACCTGAATAACCTTATGAATCCAGTCAAAATATTAAAAGGCAGTCAATGTCTTCAGACTTCTGGTCCTAACAATGATTATAAAAATGTAGGGATTCAATTTTCTTTTTCAATCTTGAAATTTCTCAGCATTTCCCAAATTCTCCTTACTAACAACACACACATATTTTTTACGAGTTATAGTTGTGAGACAAAATCTACATTAGCATTTTAAGTTTGGGTGGAGATATTAAAAAGTTGAAGAGCAGCTGAATAAAAGCAGATTACAACCTATACATTAAAAATAACTTCTAGGATTTTATTAATTCAATAGAGTTTCTTTTAAAAATTCAAAGAAGAACCTGTGGCTTGCTAAATTTCTACCAAAGTGATGCTGGATAAATGATCATTCTAATAAGAAATGATGATGTGGTAGCAGGTTTAACAATGGCGCCTGTCTTTGCTTTTCATCAGTTGTGCTGAAATATGATTCTGTTTTTTTTTAAGATTATTATCAAGTAGCCCTGACCTAAATTAAATTTGTTAGAAAGGTGCATTATCCAGAGCGTCTAGTAAATAACTATAGGACTTAGAAATGGATTCTAGTTCCAGTTCTTTTAAGCTTCCTATCTCTTTAATTGATTGTAAGCTCCAAAACAGGAAGGGACGAAGTCTAATGTATTTTGCGTATTTCCCTTGTGCTTTGCACACATAAAATGAATTTAATAATTGTTGAACTGAATTTGCCATGTGACCTCCAGCAAGTAAGTTACTTTGCACTCTCCGTTTCCTCAACTCCAAAATGAAAGGGTTGACTAAATAATCTCTGGGGCTTCTTCCTGCTAATTCTGATTACACATTTCAACTTTCGGAAATGCTTGAGCCCTTCCAGCCAAATAAGGGGGCCATCCCACCCCAGCACGATAAAATTACTAAGTTTTCCCTGAGTGTTAAGGAGTTAATGCCACAACTCCAGGAAGATGGCGCTGGGTCTTTTATAGCACAGATGTATATAATTTCTCAGTGTGATCATGGTCAGCTACAACCATCCCTACATTAATGAGGAAATTGGCAAAGAACTATAAGTTATAAAAAGCAGCCATGCTTAAGTCAGTGGTAAAACTAGGCCCTGATTATCTGGGGTCCAATTTGTAATACATCAATCTTTCTATCAATTTACATATTAAAAGGAGGTAAATCTCACTTCCCCATTATTATAGGTCCGAATTTGTTGGTCAAAAGGTAGGGTTTTTTGGTTGTTGGTTTGTTTGGTGGTGTTTTTGTTTTTTAATATAGGAAGTGCCTAGATTCCGGAGAGGGAGCACACACAGACACATTTTTCTCTGCTTGTGCAAGATGAAGCATTCAAGGCACACTCTTGTCTCTGTCTTTCTGGGACTCTAGCAAGAAAATCTTTCTTTGCTTTATTCTGTTTTGTCTGCTACCACACCAATAGTCCTATGTTTGAAGCACTATAGGCTTTGGAGATCATCAGACCTCCACCAGAACAATGCCTACAAGGCAAAAGTATGTGAGCCACTAATCCATGTAGGAATAGTAGGATGAGAATTATCTTTTGTATGGTATTTCACGAACTCATTCTCTATTGTAGGAGTCATCATGAACTTATTCCTTCCATACTGACTTCCCATTCTGACTTTGGTATTAATACAGCCCTGAGCCACCTTACTTTACTGTCTGTAAATAGCTCAGTCCAAGAGAATCTGACCAATGGTTGCTAATGATTTGTAATAGCCCCCCGTGTACAAGAGAATTCACCCATCTGTGTATCTTGTGTGACACTAGCTTTCTTCTCATAGAAGCTCTCATGCTTTAGTTTCATGCTCCCAATGATTACAGGAGCAAGAACTACTCAAAACTGGATTCCCTGGAAAGACTTACTGAAGTCATTCACATTTCATTTTTTAGCCCCCTTGGCATTAGAATTGTTCCACATATCACTTTCAGAAAATCTTAATATTTACTCCAAATGAGGAAGCTGGCACAAGTTAGATCTTTTGGGGGTTATTTTTTAAAAATTTCTAAAGGGTAGAAGGGATATAACTTTTCAAATTCTAGGAGCTTGATTCTAGGCTTAGATTTAGCTAACATGATTAGAAAAGGCAATAGTTAAGAGGAAATTATTATTCAGTTATATTTGACTCTTTGTGACCCCATTTGGGGGAGATACTAGAGTGGTGTGCCATTTCCTTCTCCAGCTCATTTTACAGAGGAGGAAATTGAGGCAAACAGGGTTAAGTGACATGCCCAGGGTCACACAGGTAGGTAGTATCTGAAGCCAGATTTGAACTAAAGAAAAGCAAATCTTCTTGACTCCAGGCCTGGCACTCTATCCACTTTATCACTTAGTTGCCCAGGCAACATATATAAATATATATATATCACTAATAATCTCTGTGATATCTTAAGGGATAAAATGTTACTAAAGACATTTTATGGGATTTAGTTTCAAGAAAAAAAATTGCTTCATAATTTAGTCTGGAAACAGATTGCTGACAACTACTTCAGTTAGAAAACATCTCAGCTTTGCCAGGCCTTTCAAGCAGCCACCAGAGAAATAACTATCAGTTTCTCTGTACAAGTACTGGAATCTCTGAGTCACTGCAGAAAAAGGCATAGCAGCATACAGATGATTCTGGGGAAGCATCTGAGAACTAAATCAGTGATTAGGTTGTGGTGGAGAGCCATTTAGATACAGAATCTGGTGCTGTTTCCCCTAAATAATGGTCATTTTCCCTTTGAATCTTATTTCACAATAGTTAATAATAAATTCAGGATCCAGGATTAGCATTCCCTTCCCTACTGGCTATTGAAAGTAGGGCCATGTTTAGGGCTTAAAAGGCTGGGAGGTGACCCCCCCCCAAATTAACAGCAGCCTTTTTAAAAAAACAACTGATTTACATAAAGTACAAGCTAACTTTTAGAGGAAAGTGCATTGATGAATCTCCAAGGCTTGTGGAGATAAATATAAAGGACTATAGCATTTGCTGTCAGTTTCAAAGATGAGTAGTCTTCCTTTCACTAACATGTTATTGATAAAATTGCTCAGGTTTTACTTTAAGCAACTGTGTTTCAAGAAGCACTAGGACACTTTGGGATGAGATCCTATACAAATAGCAATTTGGTGTTGAAAATGTTCTTTGTTTGGGTATTACTGAAGATAGATGTTTGAAATAACCTTCTTTGATCTCAGGTTCTTTTGTCAAAATTTTCAGTCACAACCAAGCATTTCTGACATCACCAAATATTTTTATATAAAATCAATATGTAAGAAATTTACTGATCTGACTTGAATAGATTAACAGCAGAAACAAGTATTTAAGTTGAAATAGGAGCCAGGAACATTTACTCGAAATACAAATATCTTTATCCATAGTAAGAGGGAAATAAAATTAAGCCAAATACACAATACAAAACACTCATGTTTCAAATATGTTAAAATGTCCTCAGCATGAAAGCCAATTGTACTTTTTTTTTTGAACCACGGAAATTTCTGTAATCAGGCACCATATTATAGTTGAATTGTGAGCTATGTATATTTTTTCTTAACATTTTTCTTATTTTCCTTCAAAATTTCATTAAGCAAAAATAAATCAGTAGTAGTCTAAACAGAGAGTGCTGCCATGTAAATGTGACTGGCCTAAAAAAAAACCAAAAAACAACAGTGTTTGATTTCCTCCTTAACTCTTTTTTCATAAAGATCAAGATTACAAGTTTCTTACTTTTTTTCTGAACATTTTAAATTTTATCACTTTGCTTTCAGGCTTAAGAGAGTTCTGGATTTCTGATTTCATTCACTACTGTCATCCATGTCATCCTCATCACCGTCATCATCATTGTCACCTTCTGACATGTCAAATTCACTGAACCCCAGAGCCATGTTGATTTTCTTCCCCCTTCTCTTAGATGTGGTTTTGGAAGAATTCTGCTTGGCTTGCATGTTTATCTGCATTCCAGAATGCAGGACAGCTCCTGCTTTGTTCATTGAGAAGATATCCCCAAAGCCCATCATCATCATGGCCTGTAGACTTTGGTTCATGCCATCTCCCTCCCCGTTACTTGTTGCTGTGATCTGACATGACATCTCTGCACTGTTTGATTCCTCTGTTTTAGATTCAAAGTAAGATTCCTCAGACATTCTTGCAGCAAGAGGCAAGAGAAGCTATCAAAAAGGAAGAAAGGACAGAAGTAAAAAAAGGAGAGTTAAAAACCAAACTCAATTGAGAAAATAGGCACCATGAGATGAGCTAGAATTAAACACAGGAGGTAAAATGATTAGTGAAATGAACTCAGGGACTGATGAAGGAATTCGTTGAAAGTCAGTTTCATTTTTGTTGTGTCTTTTATAAATGACAGGACAAATTTCAGTGGAAAGTCAATAGACCAACAAGGAGCATGATTTCCAATGAAAAAGTTACAACTTTCCAGGCCTTCATTTTGTATACACAAAATGGTTTGAGGGCAGTGTCTTAATTTCTGTTCATTTCACTTTACCACAGAATTTTTTCATTTTAATGGTCACATTTAAAAGTGAAAGGAAATAGATGGAAAATCCCAACAAAACCAAAGAAATCAAGAAAGCTTGGCCCAGAGCAGAAAAGTTTATGAAAATGTGCAAAGACAGGTTAGCAGCCAAGACAATTTTGGGGAACCATAGGCAGCCGACTTCTTTCTTTTTTCTGGTTGTCACATTTGGGTATGGACTGGAGCTGGAAAAAGAGTTCTACTCCCTAACTCTTTCTATTTCTTATGCATCTAGGGGCACTGTTGATTTAAATAATCTATTTGGCTATCAGTATTGGAATGCCAGGGTTTAGTATAGTGGAGATTCCTTTCTTGTGTAGGTTGAACTAGATGGCTACTGAAGTCCCTTTCATATCTCAAATTCTATGATTCTGTGAATATTCTACATATTCTTTCTGTGATATTTAAAAATCATAAACAAGTAAATGAATAGCCACATGTAAAAGCTGAGAAGAAAAGAGCAATGATTTAGAGTTTTCTCATCCCTTTCCTCCAAACCTCCCATGCCCCCTGTTTTAGGCTATTTTTAATAGTGTTTAACTTTGAGATATATTTTTCTGATCATGTTTTGTCTGCAAAATGTAACTCTCAGCAAACCTACTTGCCTCCGCATTGTTAATCAAAAGACACTAAAGGGTAAAGTAGTTGGGATCTGGACAAAGTTACTGGCTCTCTTTCAAGGAAGTCAACCAAATTAGGATTTACAGCAATTTAGGATTGTTCCAGTATTTAGGTAACATTGTGGTAGCACAGTGTGCAATTACTGTCCTCCTAGAATGACCTTTATATTGTGAGTCTAAAAACTGATTTTCCAATCCTTTCATTAAAGTTATGAATGAGTTTTTGAATGACATCTTATTCTATTAGGGAAATGCTTCTAGAGATGTCAATACAAGAAAGTAACTTCATAGAAGCCAGCTGAAAGACTGCAGTGATGTGGAAAAATATTTTTTTTATGCCCTTTTGCTTTGGAAACAGCGTATTTCTCCTTTTCAGTTAAATTTCCCAGCTGTTCAAAGTGGTCTTCAACTGTTACGGGCTTTAGAACTATCTTTATTCATCTGTAGAAGTCTTTTTTTATGCCATATGGACTATAAGGGACATATATCTTAATATATTCCATATAAAGGTATTATATATAACATAATAATATGGCTATATAACTCTAATAGACTATTACAGGTTTAAGAACCATCTTCACTATTTCTATTTACAGGTCTTTTTTTACATGCCATAATTGACTATAATTTATGAAAATCATTCTGAGTTGCCTTTTTTGGCTCCTAGTATAAATCAGTTGCTCATGGAAAATGTGTTTTCTTACATTCAAGAATAAAAAGAGGAACTTACTTTTCACAATCTATTTCGACCTGTGAGCCAGTCTCAAAATAACAAACAGTGACTTGAAAATTAAATTCCTCTAATAACTGGAGAACTGCCTGTTGGATAACCAACTGCTCATTCCTCAAAACAAAAGGCAAATGCCTTACAGAGAATCCTACTATTTCATTCAGTTATATAAAGACAACTCCCCTTCATTGCTTCATCATGGCATGGAGGTCACCATAGATTCTCAAAGCTGATATATGTCAATAGAACATAAGGTCCACCAAGCTGGACAAACTTTGCATACAGGACCACCAATAAACTGAATGAAAGAGCAGGTTAGCTAAGTGAACAGAAACTCTTCACCCAAAAGTTGGTTATCAAATTGGCCAACACTTTTTTGGCTACAACACTTCATGAAAACATCATCTGACATGTGGAAGGTCCTTGATCTATGCTGGTGGAAGAAAGGCCAAAATCAATAGAAACATGTTGTGCTTGTGATTTTTAAAAGAATCCAATTAATTTGAACATCTAAGCTATTCTCACAACCATTTCTTTGAATCTGTATTTACTATTTCTTTGAAGCTTCTATTCCACAAACCATATTTAATATCAATTGAGAGAAATATTTGTTGAATACAAACTATTTGAGTAAAAACATCCTTTCCTTCCAACATGTCACCTTTTTATGGAAGAGGTGAGCCAAAAAGTACAGCAGAGAAAACTTAGGCCCTTGATTTTAAAAAGAGGAGTGGAGAGAAGGGATAAAAAGCAAGTCTTCATAAAGACTACATCTCATTTTACCCAATACTAAATGATAGTCGTCAGTCTAGTTACATTGCTGGAAATTTCTTGAATTGGAAGCAAATTATTGTAAAGGAACAATCTCTAAGAGTATAAAAGTATTTCCTTACCTAGAACATGCCTGGTTTGTCATAGTATTATTGTGTTGAAGCATCACCATAAATTCTTACCATAACCCATGCCAAGAAACTCGGCAAAAGAGACATCTTGAAAAGCTCCCCAAACTATCCTAATAAGTAATTCAAAATACCTTCATGTAAAAAAGGATAAAATTAATCTTGCCATGTTGTGCTCTATAGTTCAATATTTCCATGTCTATAGAAATAGTACATCTCTTAAATGCCCAAGGCAAAAGAGCTGGCCTTAAAGAGTCAAGAAGACCTAGGTTCAAATTCATCCTCTAACACATATTGGCTTTGGGATCCTTGGCAAGTCATTTAACTTCTTAGAGCCCAGGACAACTCTCTAAGACTATGTAAGTAAGTTGCAGAGCCAGTAAATGATCTGCATGGGTAGAGAGAGTTACTCACTAAGGAAGACATATAGCTAGCTAGTAAAAACAAAATAAAATAAAAACAAAAATACACTAAATGGTAAGAATTGTTCTTGCCATCTTATAAATAAATCAATGAGACTGACTCTTTGAATAATCATGAACAAATGGCTCTCCTGTGTGAGCACCATCTTCAGTCCACTAGGGCCAACTTTGTAAATAACTGCCCTGTTTGGTGTCAAGGGGGCCTGGAACAGTACCACCCCAAAACAAATTACTTATTCTTCTTTCCTATCTAAGGTCATTCCCACTATTGTTTAAATGCCTCATATTTTAAATGTTCAATAACAGACTCGTGTAAAGCAATTAAATATTACTTTAGTAGACTTCATGGTAGTCAAAAATGGCAGCAGCTAGGGAGTGCAGAGGATAGAGAGCTCTGGGCCTGGAATCAGAAGAACTTGAGTTCGAATCCAGTATCAGACACTTACTAGCTGTGTGACTCCATGTAAATCACTTAACCTCTGTTTGCTTCCATTTCTTCTTCTAAAAAATGGGAATAACAAGAGCACCAATAGCACCCAGGTTGTCATGAAGACCAAATAAGATAATTATAAAGTTTTCAGCACATTGCCTGGCATATAGCAAGGGTTATATAAATGTTGATTGTTCTTTTTCTTATGATTATATCAAGATTGTTACTTGTATCATCACAGTTATTTTTCAAATACTAATTATAGTGAAATATTAACTTTATTACATTTTTCTTTTAAGATAGAGTTTCTTCTTTATAACTAATAAAAGCAGGACTATGTTATTCATTATGAAAAGCTTCTCTTAAAATTGTGAGTCAAGAATATGTCCCATGTGATCTTTATCTCCCTTTGACATTTAAGAAAAACCATACAAAGGCCTATATTCACTTAGGAAAATTATAAGAAATATACTTTAACATGGAAATTCTTCTATGACTAGAATACTAGAGAGTGGATTTCCTAATGGATAGGATGATTTTCTTTTAAAAAGGGGGGCATGGAAGGGATGGGATTTAATTAAACTAGCAGCTCATATCAACTGCAAATTAAAGAGAATTGAAGGACATATTTTATTTTCATATAAATTTTCAGGATTTAAAAAGGAAAAAAAAATCTACCCATTATAAGAGAATAAAAATAGTGCTATCAATTTGTTCTGTGTTCAAACAAAAAACAGTGGCATTTATTTAAAAATAAAAGTTTTACCACATTGCTTCACTGAGGAAAATAAAATTTGTAAAAACCAAGATACTTTAAGTGAATCTGTTTTTCTATCTACCCATGTTTCTAAGTATCTGCTTTCTATGATCTTACTAATGAACTGTTGGAAGAGAATTTCTCTCTCCATTATGCCGCTTCATTTAATGTCATCTCTCAGTGACCAAAGACTACTGAGTAAATTTAGGTATAGATAAGCCCTCAGAGAAAGAAAGTTAAAGAACCAAGGAACCAATGAGATAGGAAATTGATTCCATAGGTGCTTCCCCCCTGGGTGGCCCAGGCAAATTAAGAAACTATTGCTCGTTCATGAGATGTGATGTATGAGAGCTAGTGGGTGGAGAAAAGAGCTGATAAATGGTGACCAGATGGTCTTTGGAGTCTTCTGGCTAGAGGGTGGAGGCTGAAGGAACCATTGTGGGAGTTAGCTTCAGTCCATCATGATGGCAAATAGGTTAGTAGCTAAGTAACTCTCTACCTCTTTCCTACCTTTCCCTCTCTTTACTATTACTACTTTGATTTAATGATGTTATTAAAGCTACTAGAAGCCTCATAATTTTAATTATTATAGAATTATACCATGAACGTTGAATCGGAGGTACATTTAAATTTTATTATAATTTTAATTATTACAGAATTATACCATGAACATTGAATCTGGGGTACATTTAAATTTTATTAGTTTATATATGTTATGTGGGTAAATATGGAAAAATAAATTTGGTTATGCTTGAGTTCACTGATGCTCTTTTTAGTGATGTTTTTTTTTAATTGAATTTTTTTAAACCCTTACCTTCTGTCTTAGTATCAACACTATCTATTGATTCTAAGGCAGAAAAGCAGTAAGAGCGAGGCAATGGGGATTAAGTGACTTGCCCAAAGTCACACAGCAAGGAAATATCTGAGGCCAAATTTGAATCCAGGACCTCCCTCTCATCTTGAGGCCTGGACCTCTATCCACTGAACCACTTAGCTGTCCCCTAGCATTGTTGTTTTTTAAACATATAGTCTGTTCACTAGCTCTGTTCATAATGAACTAGTTAATTATTAATGGGATATATTAAGAGTTATTCAGCATTTAAGAATATTTTCTTAAGAGTTGAGATTCAGCAGGTGATAGAAAATAACATAAAAATACTGTGTTTTTAAAGACACTGACAGAACAGCTCTTAAGGATGGAGCTGAAAATAGAATACAATTTGCTGATGGGTTTCTATGCATTTTTGAGTTGAAATTTGACGTGAATATTGCTCAGATGTAAATGGTGGACCACTATCAAACTGCTGCCTGCAAAGCCATGGGGAGAGAGAATGAGGGTGGACGCCATGCCGCCATGCTTAGCCAGACTTTCTAAATGCTCTTTAAAGGGGGAATGGAAGAAAGTGGGCTCACGCCATAGCACATACTTACAGGGGTATTGGACTGCTCTGTCAGCTTTTGCTCCCACATCTTCAGGCGCCTCTCTCTCTCCTTCAATTCCTGCTCCTTAAAGCTGAGATCTCGCTCCAGTTTCTTTAGCCTCTCAAGTGTTGCCTCAATTTCACATCTGTATCAGGACAATTAGGTTGTCTTAGTTTTTCTCAGGAGATATAAATTGTTCAAAAGTTCCATCAGAATATTCAATAAACTAAAAAGATAATCATAACTCAAGTAACATACATTTCAGATAACATTTTGTTACCCAAAAGAGGAACTCTTAATGTCTTTAAAAGCTAAAAGGTAAGATTCAGTGTTCAAATAACAAACCAGATATGCCAAGTGATTTCAAAATGTTTGAAAAAATAAATCTAAAGTTTATCATTTGTTTCTTTTGAATAACTAACAATTCTATTGATAATAGTGAATGATCTAAGAATTTCCTGAGGACCCATATACAAAGTATATGAGGAACTGATTCAATTTTATAAGACGAGAATGATTTTCCCAGTAGAAAAGTGGTTACAGGATATTAACAGGCAGTTTTCAAAGGAAGAAATCCAAATTATCAACCATCATTTGAAAAAATGTTCTAAATCACTAATTAGAGATCTGTAAATTAAAGCACTTTGAGGTTCCATCTCAACTTCTCAGGCTGGCAAAAATAACAAAAGAGGAAAATGAAAAATGTTGAGGGGGGGCTTTAGGAAAATTGGTTCAATTGTACATTGTTGGTAGAACAATTAATTGGTCCATTCTGGAAAGCAATAGGAAACTTTGCCCAGAAAGTTGCCAAACTGTGCATCCCCTTTGCCTTTATAATATCACTATTAGGCCTATATAGGCAAAGAAAAAAAAGAAAGAGATCTATATGAACACATGCACAAACTATGTGTGTGTGTGTGTGTATATATGTTTTATATATATGTGTGTATCATATATATGTGTATATATATATATATATATGATACACACATATAGTCGCTTTTTCTTGGATTACTTAAAAATATAAAGGAATATGTGCTAGAAGAATCATGAAATGGGCAATTTCAAAGGAAACACAGAAGATATTTATGAATTGAAGCAGAGCAAAGTGATATGTAGCTATGTATATAATGACGACTTGTTTTTTACTTTTTAAAAAAAATTACTCAATTAGTGGGGTAGTGGGAAGGAGTGATTAATAAAATAAATACTTGTTACTTGAAACAAGAACAAATCTAAATCCTATTCTTTCTTTCCATTGGATAATTAGTAAGACCATTCAGAGAAGTAATGAGTAATTTGAGAATTCCTGTAATAGCTGCTTTAATTTTTTGATAGAAAGGTCTCAGCACTAATTTCATTCTTGGTTTAGGGACATTATAGTGTTTCTTTTTTTAAAAAATATATTTTTTATTCATTTTGTTAAATATTTCCCAATCATGTTTAAAAAAAATTTTAAGCATTAAAAATTATTTTGAATTCCAAATTCCCTCCCTCCTTCCTGTACTTCCCCCACACCTTGAGAAAGCAAACAATATATCAATTATTCATCTAAAACGTATTTTAATATTATCCTAGTTACACACACAAAAACAAAGAAAAAGAAAGTAAAAACTATCTACTTTGGTCTGCACACATAGTTCATTAGCTTTCCTTCTGGAAGTACATACCATTTTTAATCATGCCTTTTTCAGAATTGTCTTGGACCATTACCTTGATCAGAGTAGCTCAGTCACAGTTAATCATTCTTACAATATTGCTAATTTACAATATTGTAAAATATTCTTCTAGCTGTTCACTTCATTTTACATCAGTTTATAAAAAGTCTTTCCAGATTTTTCTGAGAACATCCTGCTCATCATTTCTTAGAGCATAACAGTATTCCATTACAATCATATACTACAACTTGTTCAGCCATCCCCTAATATGATGAATATTATCTCAATGTTTAATCCCTTGCCACCAGAAAAAGAGCTGTTATAAATATTTTTTTTTACATATAGGTTCTTTTCCTTTTTTTTTTATTTCTTTTGGATATAGACCTAGTAGTGGTATTGCTGTGTCAAAGGGTATGTGCAGTGTTATAGCCCTTTGGGCATAGTTTTAAATTGTTCTTTAGAATGGGTGCCCTATTTTACAACTCCACCAACAATGCATTAGTTTCCTTATTTTCCCTCCTCTCCCTTGGCATTTGTGATTTTTCTTATCTTTTGAATTAGCTAGTCTACTAGATAGTTGTAAGGTGGTATCTCAGAGGTGTTTTAATTTAGATTTCTCCAATCAATAGAGATTTAAAATATTTTTTATGTGACTAATGATAGCTTTAATTTCTTCTTCTGAAAACTGTATATTCATATCCTCTGACCATGTCATAGTTCTTCACATTCAGAATTTTCTTTCTTAACTTTCCTCTTTCTATTCCATACCATGTACCCTATACCACAGTCAAAATGGACTAGTCTCCTCTTTGGACATATCCCATACTTTTTGCCATCGCGCATACCATTCCCTGCTTCTTTATGAAGCTTTCCCGAGAGTTCCCACCATTACCAACCACCTCCCCAAGCTAGTAACAACTTTTCTCCAATAGACCTCACAAAGCACTGTTTTGCACTCACCTTTTATAATTTGTATTATAATTATATGGATGTGCTAAAATCCTCTATGAAAATGGAAGTTCCATGAAGGTCAGCTATGTTTTACCTAAATTATGTTTTCTTCAGTCTAACCTGGTGCTCTGCAAATAGTAAACAATTGTTAACTTGAATTGAATTGTGAAATTGAATTAAATTGAACCCCATAAATCAAGGGTTCTTAAACTGGGCTCTGTGAAGTTGGCTTTTAAAAATGTGTGTATATACACATTTATGTATATGTCTATATTCATCTATTGACATATAATTGTATTTTGATAGAATTAATTTCCTTTGTAATCCTATGCATCTTATTTATGTATTTAAAAACATTCTTGTAATGTCATAAGTCTTACCAGACTAGGTCCATAACATAAGAAAGATGAAGAACTCTTGTTCTCAGAAATAGGAGTTCTTTCAGGAAAGGTTTTTGGAATTTATAGTTAGAGACATAGTTAAAAATCACACAAAACTTCCCTATTCCTGAAAAAATATACTGTTTTCTTTTTCTTTGTAAAGAAATAATTCTAGTTACTTCCCTTGTGAAATGATCCCTATAAACCTAGTAGTTTACTTATATCTCTGAAGTCTGAGTGAGTGTCCTGAGAAGGAACCTTAGAGTTCATTTAATCAAATGCTCTCATTTTATAGAGAAGGAAACTGAGTCTCCTAAAAGTTAAATGACTTGCATCTGGTCACAAAGAGAGCAAAATGTGAATCTAGGACTTCGGACTTCAAATCTATTACTCTTTCCATGGAACCATAGTATCTCCCAAGATAAGTAATGCCCATGGATATCAGTATTGGCTACTGACAAGTCCAAGACAAAATGGGGAAAGAGGGGGAAAAAAGAGGCGAAAAAGAAAAATCAGCAGGGGCATACTATGACCAAAAACAAAAACAAAAACAAAGGAAAAAGAGGAGAAAAATGTGTTTTTGAAGGTCAGTATAGTAAAGCACTAACAGCTACTACAATTGCTATTCAAATTTCGAATAGGTGGCCAAACCTTTGGTTTGGTAAGTTGAAAATGAAGGGTGGCTGTACTGAACTAAAACCTGTTAACTGTACTCCAAAGCCTGGCATTTCACTTCCAGGGAAACAGAGTAAGCCAATGCCCTGTTATAGCTCTCTACTCTAATAATTGCATAGATGTATCTATATATAGTTTGAGCAATAGAAACTTCCCCATGGAGCAGATGTCAAGGTAGGTCTATATTTGGACCCAAAACTTTATATCCCACCAAGATGGAATCTGGCAAGCAATTAATATCATAATATGCCTTAATCACATTAGGCAGTCTGAAAAGTGTCTTGTTAAAACAAGTGAGGTAATTAATGGTAAAAAGCAGCTGGTTGTGCCACCCTCAAGCATTTGTTCTTTATAAATCAATCATTTAGGAAAAGAAAAACCCTCTTTCCCTTTGTGCAACCAACACACAGAGAGAGCATTGTGAAAGCACCTACATCACAAAAATAGCATCACTAACTACTTATTTAGAAGCAGTCTTACTTCAATGGATCAGAAGGGGTGGCAGTGGAGCTAGAAAGGTGTGGATTCAAGTCTTGGCTTGGACATTCACTAATTCGGGCACTATAGGGAAATCACTCCAGACAATGGGTGAGCCTACATCTAAAATGAAGATATGTTGCTGTCCAATGTCTAAAGATGAAGATTCCACACCTAAAGTTCCCTATATCAATTAAATCACAAATATGGATTTTTAAAAATCGCTTCCTCTACCAAAGATCCAAAAGAGGGGCCTGAATTATCAATTATGTAGGATTTGAGCTAATGTGAAAAAAAAATCCTAAAATTTTCTCTGGGCGTTTGCAATAGCAACAAAACAAACAAATAGAAAACTCCAAAACAAACAAACAAAAAATCATTCCCATTTCCACGGAAGTTTTTTTTGATTGTGAGTGTGTGTTTTAAATAGATGGATAGGAGGGGTGTAATAGTCAAAAGCTCATCCCTACTCCCCTGCTATGCAGCATTCCTATCATTTTGAGCATTTGCTTGTCTTGCCAATTATGCTGTTCTCGCCAGTGTATTTTTTTAACCCTTACCTTTGTTCTAGAATCCATACTAAATATTGGTTCCAAGGCAGAAGAGAGGAAAGGACTAGGCAATTGGGATTAAGTGACTTCCCCAGGGTCATACAGCAAGGAAGTGTCTTAGAGCCACTTGAACACAGAACCTCCCATTTCCATCCTGGTTTTCTATCCATTGAGCCACCTAGCTGTCCCACCAATGTATTTTTAAAAAATCATAATATATAGCCAACAAACACATTTTTGCTTGTTATTTAAGTCAAAGTTTTCTATTCAGTTTCAGGTTGAAAACCTTAACATATTTTTGGCTGCACTCTCTGGTCCCTGTGGAAAATTAATCAACATTTAAATTAGTTATAGGCTGTGACATAAACAGATAGAAACAAATAGATGGAAGGCATGAATAGCTCTCATCTTTAATTTGCTTCCCTGTGCCTTATTTTTCCCAAGGGCTGACAAGAGTGCCTGATGCCATGTGCCAGGAGGGCTGTAATCCCTGCGCTGGCAGGCCAAATTAAGAACACTGGTTTCCCTTGCTTTGTTGATACCGTGCCTGGCTCAACCTCACTGCTACTTAAATGTAGTTTTTAGGTGTTTTAATCTATGCAAATTATGGTTTTCTCTTAAGCCAAATCCCTCTAAGGTAAAGTCCTACTAACAGCAGTTTTTCATGTCAAAATCATGCACTGTACTATAATTATCTTTTTTCATTAGACAGAAACTTCTTTTAAAATAAAAGGTCAGTGTGCAAAAGAAAGAAATTTCAGCCATGTTATGTATTTTTATAGAGTAGTACGGCATAGTAAACCATCAGTGTCATCAGAGGGAAAGCTTTATTGTCAAATAAGTACACAAATTTATAAATATAGGAATCTAAAAAGGGTTGGACGTGGCTATTTGTTTTCTCTAATTAATCCTCAAACCATCACATTGTGTAATTCAAGAACAATTGTCCTCGATCACAATGATCAACATTCTAAATATGATTTGTAGGATTAACGACTAGTATTTAATTTTGGGTTTTGTTCTCATGATATTGCAGTCATCAGTGGGGAACACTAACAAACAATAAATTGCAGAAGGCATGGAAAAAACACACATACTAAATCTGATCTCTCTTCCACACACACTGCAGAACTCAGCCATGCAAATTATCACAGGCCTTTGGCCTGAAAGGATTTAGGCAATTAAAGGAAACCTGAGACTTCTAATGATAATGGAAAAATACCAGCCAGAGGACTTGTATCTATACATTTTCTGGTTCCTGAATATTTGTAGGCATGAACTTGATCATTGCTAATTTCCTAGTAAATGATAAAGCATGATGAAAATGTTGTAGTTCAACATATCTATGAAGAGTTTTAAACATTTAATTTCCTTTCTACCACACAAGAAGGCAGTGGAAAGAATCTAATTTCAAGCAGACTCAGTAGGTATATTCAAACTACATATTTAGCTTTTTCCTGAAAACAAAATTTTACTTCTTACTATACGAAGTTTTGTCAGATATAGAAAATACTGAAAAAAATACTGAAACCCCCCCCATATTTTCCAATGTCAGTGTTATACTCCCCCCCACAAAATGTGACTTGTTTGGGCTGCAATTTGCAGAAGACAGGTAATGAGATTTAAGTGAATATTGTCTAGTGAATTATTTTTAACAATTTAAAAAATTTACACAATCAATTTTACAAATTTAGGAAAACAAGATATGATTTGTAAGCTTATCCAAAACTGAGACTCTACAAAATAATGTTATTTCTCAAGTATATCCAAAGAAAAGAAGAAATTTCAAATACTATCTCAGGGTGAAAACCTTTGGCACCAACTCCAAAATCTCAAAAATTTTAGTAGATAAGTTCTAGGGAGTTGATTTGAGTATATGGAGGTTAAATGCCTGGTCCAGGGTCACAGAATAAATATTAGAAGTGGATTTGAACCTAGATCTTCCCAACTCCAAGCCCAATACACTATCTACTACTGCCTCTATCTAATAAGTCAATATTTTTTTAAATGGCCTGTGATTTTTCAGGTAAGTTTAATTCGTCCATCAACAAAAACCACAATCATTCTATGACATAACAGACAATTTTATGAGTTCCTTGGGCAAAAATAACTAAATAAATGAACAGGAAGCTAAATATATAAATAAATGGAATCTTCCCTTACCAGACACCCTACTAATGATGAGATGAACCTCTCTGAGACTAGCTCAGCCAAATAGCCACATTGCTTGTTATTAGGGTCTTCCTTGAAGTTGTTTCTACCTTGCTAGAATCTTTTAGAGAAGTGGTTCTTAATCAGGGGTCTGTGAACCTATTTAAAAAACAGTTTGATAACTATATTCCAACATGATTGATTTCCTTTGTTATCCTCTTTATTTTATTTTATATGCATCTAAAAGCAATATTTTGAGAAGGGATCATAGTTTAATAGATAGCCAAAGGGGTTCAGACCTTCATAAACTTTATGAACACTTGGTCTAGAGCTGACACAGTCCTTGAGAAGCCCAGATCACCTTCATGCCATGAAAAAGCATTAGAATAATACCTCTCTAGAGGACTGGAGGAAGTATGGCATAATGGAAAGAACATTTGGAGCCAGAAGATCTGTTTTCCACTCTTTTATCCATAAGCTATATGACTTTGGACAAGTCATTAAATTTCTCTGGGGCTATTTCCTTCTTTGCAAAATGAGAGGTTTAGACTGTGCTATGATTAAGTGACCAATTCTTCTATAATATAAACACTTCTATAATAACATATTCACCATGCCAAACTCATTATATTTACAGACTTATTTGAATTTTTGTCATCTCTTTCTATTTCAATCATTACCATACAGTATTAAAACACTGGCTGCAAAGTTTAAATTCACCGATCTCTTTAGAGAAATTCCAGAGTTCAGCAATGTCTTATTTCCTTATTTTCATATGATTTAGCAGGAAATAACAAGTTTTGGTTTTTTTTTAAAAGTTTTCATTCCTGTTGCTTCCTTCAGCCAAGGGAAAGATCCATATGGCTTTAAGTTGACAATATTGCTTTCGGCTGCTTAAATCAATTCATTTGTCCTAAATTCCCTGGCCCTAGAGAGGCATTTACTCTAATAACTTCTAATGAGTCCATTGTAAAAGCCACAAAAACAGAAAACCCTAAGAAATGCCTAATTATAGAAACAGCAGTAGGTAGGCAGCCCACTTTCTAGATGCTTGTAGTTTTCATTTGTCATCAGCAGATGGCGCAAAGCGTCTCCTTACTGATTAGTGGCAGGGAGCCGGGGTGAAGTTACTTAGAATCTCTGCTGAGTCAGTTGGAGAATAATGTCAGCTCTAAAACATGCTATTTATACTCGAGCGTCATGTGACCTGGCTCAAATTCTCCATCCTGGGCTCACTTTTTCCACTCACACGATGTCATTATTGAGTCTGTTTTTACCAAATTGCAGATTTCGGTCAATTTGTAAATGTTTAAAAGCCCATTTCAAAATATTTCCTAAAAAATGTTCCCCATCCCTTTTTCTTCTCATCATTTACAGGTACCCTGGTTTGCTAGGCTGAAGACTGGGAAATAGTTTTAGAGTTGTGTTCTCACTGGATGAAAGCCAAAGCTTCCTAATATAGAGTGTACACAGAGAAACGGCTGGTAACAATCTTCTCCGCAGAAGATCTGATTTCAGAATTCTTTTCCAAACACTACAAAGCAACAAGTTTCATGAAACACTCTTTGGGAAACTCACGTTATTTTTCTGTCTACCTATAAAACAGGAGAGTGTATTAGATAGGCTGTCAGAGCTTTCATAGAAGTATTCCCATTTCTAGAATGTAATTAAGATTGGAAATGGGGAGCTCTGCTCTGTTCCTTGGCTTGTAGTCAGCCCTGACACTGCCCATGTTCCTTAAATAGTTCTTATTTTCTGAGAGGCAGCATGTGGAAGTGGATTAAAAAAAACAACAACTGGTTTTGCTGCCCAGAAGATAGGGGTTCAAGTCCTGCTTTTGACACATGTTAGCTGGGCAAATCACAACTTCTCAGTGCCCCAGGAAACTCATCAAAACTAAACAGTGCAGAGAAGAAACTAATTTTCAGAAATAAAAGGAGTTTCCTTGTCCAAGATCTCTCTAAATCAATTAAATCACAGGTCCAGTTTTTTTTTTTTTAAACTCTTACCTTCCATCTTAGAAACAGTATTGGGTATTGGATCCAAGGCAGAAAAGAGGTAAGGGCTAGGCAATGGGGATTAAATAACATGCCAATGGTCACTCAGCTAAGAAGTGTCTGAGGCCAGATTTGAGCCCAGGATCTCCCATGTCAATTGGCTTTCTATCCACTGAGTCAACTCACTGCCACTTCTCCCTATGTTTTTAAAAGAATTTTAAACTAGGCTGGTGTTGTTTAAAAATTGGATTTCAAAAACATGGATACCTACCTCCATTCCGCCTTATTATGCAGGAATGAGTTACACTGGTCAGGAAGGTTAGTATCATTTGACATAGACTCCAGAATTGAAATGATTTGTTTGAATGATGGACGTTTCTGAAAAAGACAGGGTAAGTAATCATTCAACAGGGATTAAGGGAGGGGGACTTTTGGTTTGAAGTTAATGGAGACATAAATATAATAACAAGTTCCATTTAATGAGTAAAATTATATCCTTTCCAAGCAGAGATCACAGGATCATCGATGCAGAGCTTAGACCCTTAAAGACCTTTCAATCCAACCCATCTAATTTTAGAGAAAAGAAAATTGAAGCAGGGAAAGGTTAAGTGACTTGCCCTAGGTTATATTGGTAATAAACAGAGTTGGGATTTGAACCCAGGATTTTTAATGGATTTGATCCATCCTTTTTTGCCCTGTATCAAAATAATCGACACCAAAAAGGATCAAATTCTCAATTCAGAGAGATGCCAGGGAGATAATTTTAGAGTTACCAGTCCAATATTTGATATTTTCTACTAGAAGAAATCCTTTAATGGATTGAAGAAGGTGATTCCCCAAACCAATAAGTATATGGTGGGGAGAGGGGCGGTGATTAAAAGAAATTAAACAGAAGTTTAATAATTAAATTAAAATAAATTTAATTAAAATTAAATTAAAAAAATAATCCTCATTATGGATATTGACCAAAGATGGTCTTTTCACAATGTCTTCTTTAGTAATGATAGAAATTCAGAATTATTTGATAGCTCATTTACCTAAGGCAAATTTAAAGACCAGTTAAGTCAATAAGCATTTATTATGTGCCAGGCACTGTGCTAAGCTCTGGAGCTTCAAAGAAAGGCAAAAAAACAAAACAAAACAAAACAAAACCCTACTTCTTCACAAGGAATTTGAAGTCTAATGAGCAAACAACTATGTACAAATGTATATGCAAACAAAACAACAATGTTCAAGCAAACAATTATATACAAATAAGATATACATAGGATAAACTAGAGATAATGTCTAAGAGACATTGGCAGCATTAAGGAGGATCAGAAAAAATATCTTGCAGAAGACTTTTTTTTGTTGTTCAGGGTTTTTTTTTATTCTTGTGTCTTACTCTTCATGACCCCATTTGGGGTTTTTCTTAGCAAAGATACTGGAGTAGTTCACCATTTCCTTCTCCAAGTTCATTTTACAGATAAGAAAACTGAGGCAAACAAGATTAAGTGTCTTGCCCCGTGGTGTCGCCCAGCTAATAAGTGTCTGAGGCCAGAATGGAATTCAAGAAGATGAGTCTACCTGACTACAGGCACCAATTAGCAGCTCACTGTAGAAGGTAGAATAAACCAACTCAATCAATGCTTACTTTGTACAAGACACTGTATTAGGCACTGGGAAACAAACGAAGATATAAAACAATCCATGGCCTCAAGGAACTTACATTCTACTGGTGGAGGGATAGAGCATGTAAAAAGAAGGTGACTATGAGGTAATTTCATTAACCACTAGGATGTTCCTGAAAGACTCACAGAGGAGGTGGTATATGAGTTATGCCTTGAAAGAAAATAAAAATTCTGGTAAATAGATTTAGGGGGTATGATTTATTCCAGGTATGGGAGATAGCTTGCGTGGTGGCAAAAGATGCAATGTCAAATTTGGAAAATAGTCCAACTAACCTATGTGTACTATAGCATAGAAGGCATGAAGGAGAATGACACGAAATAAAGTTGCAAAGGCTGGTTGGGGCTTTGCTGCTGAAGGTCTTCAAAAGCTGAAGCCTTTGAATTTTATCCTTAGCTAAAAGAGAGTCATTCCAAGGTTTTGAGCAAGAGTATGACATGGCCTGACTTATGTTTTAGGATGATTATTTTGACAGTTGTATGGAGGATGAATTAGTGAGGAAGAAAGATTCGAAATGGGAGACCAATTAGGAAGACCAAAGATGTCCTTATGATAGTCTTACTGGGAAGACAAGCATTTAGGTTAGGTTTTAAATTGCTAATCCATTATCTACAAAAAGAAACATAAGTTCTTTCCCTTTTTTTGGTTGGTCCCAGACTAGGAAATTTCTGGGAAGTCAATAAAGGATGCTCTTTTCAGGTCAAAAGAGTATCCATGCCCAATCCATGACTTGTGGAGGCAACATTAAATACTCCTAGAACAACAAGCTGCTTCTCTTATTAGTTTCTACATTTTACCTACTCCAATACCTCAAGGACCTGTATTTCATGGGTATAAGTACTCTTTTTTGCTGAGCAAACTATAACCCTCTTACCTAGTTGAGAATCCACATAAATTGCTGTGCTTGAAAAAAAAATTCCGCACCTAGTAGTCAATGTTCTAGTGATGAGCTTTTCAGTACCCAGCTAAGCTAGTGTTAAGACAAGAAACAAATCCTTGCCAGCTTGGCTGGTCTCCTAATAAAAATGTTAATTTCCTCAATAGCCATTTGTTAACCATTAAAGTAGTAGCAGGCAAACTTACTATGTGTCAAATGCTGTATTTGGCATTTGAGATACAAAGAAAAAGATGGCATAGTCTCTTTTCCTCAAGGAGCTTACATTCTATTGGGGGTAGACAGTATGTACACATAAAAATATAAAAGTATGGACAAAATAAATACAAGGTAGTTGGAAAGGAGTAATGTTAAACAATAGGAAAGCCAAGAAAGGACCTTTTGGAGGAATTAGCATGTATATTAATTTTAATAGGCAGAAATGAAGAACCCTGGGTCATTTTTATTCCATGATGAGACACTGGAGGACCTCAGTAGGAAATATTTTACTTAGTATAAGGGGGGGAAAATTACTAAGCCACCCAAACAAAAAAATCCCACAACTTTCAAAATAATACTAAGTTCATAACTTTGCTCTACATTGCAGCTTTTTTTTACGGTTGGGAGACAAAAAAGAATGGTACTGTTCACTTGAAAATTGAAAATGCAGCAGTTAAATGTGATTCTTTAGAGAGCAGTGACTATACTACTCCATTTGACAGACCTAGCCAAGGTTGAGACAAAAGGTTAAAACAAAAATGGAGAGAGATAATAAAAGGATGATGCACATTCTCCCTCCATCACGCCTCATAATTACACCATTTCTGAACAAATTACAGTTGCAGCAATTAAAACATGCATTTTAATTTGGGAGCACAAAAACAAGTAGGAACAGTATTGAGGTGCCTCTTTCTCTTGGGAGCTGAGTACTTCCTACATTATTAAGATGGGCAATTTCTTAGATTTCCACTGAAATAAAAAATAGAACTAAGACAAGCATTTGGAGTCCAGACATCATCCCACTCTTTCAAGTGAATTATTTTGACATGAGTTGCCAGTAGTCAATGGGTGCAGCTCAATGAAATGGCATAGGCCTGAGACTGAGAGCTAATGGCATACAATGAAAGAGTCACTTAACTAAGCCCAGGAAGTATGTACACTATTTCCTTTCATCTTTAGCATCATCTTACTTTCTCCTACTGTTTATCAAGTGTAATATAATATTTGTGAAGCTATACTCATTTGTAGAAGAAATAATTATGATATTGCAGTGGATTTTGATTTTTAGGAAGAAAAGCAGCCAGCAGGAGCCCACAAACTCTGAGAGAAGCAGTATTTTATTCTTAACTACTTCATGAAACATGATGGAATTGTGGTGGATTTTTTTAAACTTGTTACTCCTAAACTCACAATAGGAAAGTTAGAATTTGCTTGAGACCTACCTTATGATTGCTAAATATGGATCAGTGAAATAACATTAACTATATGCACCCTGGTACCACCATCTGATTTGGGTCTACATTGCTTCAAAAACTCTTCTAGGAAGGTTTAGGAATTTACATTTTTTAAAATGTTGGGTTTGCTCACAAACCCCACCTAGTCTCAAATTCATGTTTCTAACTAATTTGGCTCAAAATGCTATATTTTAACTCGCACTGACATATTACTAGAATGATTTGATACCTACTTAAGAACAACATCTTTTATGTCTTCTTATCAGTTAATTAGCATTTCTTAAGTCTTCGCTTTGTGCCTGGCAAGTACTGAGCCAGGTACTCTGCCAGTAAAATAATTGGTGCCTCCAAGGAGGTGACATTCCATTGGAGAAGACAACGGGTATATATGTAGTTGTGTATAAAGTATATATAAGATACTTTCAAAGAGAAAAGCACTAGCAACTGCTTAAAGGTAGAAGGGCATTTTCAGAAAAATGGGCTCTGTAGTTTATCCAAATAGGCACAAATAAGAAGTGGATTTTCTGTTTAAATCACTCTCTAGCACAGTGGCATCAAACTCAAATAGAAATAGGGGTCACCAAACTGTATATAAAGATCCCTAAAGAAATATTGGCATAGAAACTCATACTTGTTTTCACATTTTTTTCTTTTTATTAATACATTAACACATTAAAATGAGATTGTAATTATATTGTAAACTGTTTTGGGTCATACTCAGAACTGTTGTGGGTTACCTTTGGTCTGCTGGCTACATGTGAAAACATTATTCATCATAGACTATTGTCCATTGGTTGAACTGTTAATGAATTTCAGCCTCAGAGGGAAGTGGTGAATGCACAACTCTGAATTTTAGGGAATATGATTAGTGTGGCTATTCAATTAATATATACTGAGTACCTAATGGATTTTGTGCAAAGTATAAGACACCATTCAGTGCTTGTGACTGTTTAGCAGTGAAGTAGGCATACACATAAAAATATAAATAATATTACAAGGTAAAATATAATATGATATAGACAATAAGGTGTTTAGGACAGATAGCTAACTGGACAGCTAGGAAAATTCCAGAAGGATCCCATTTAAGAGATGGGTCTTCACCCAGTGGAATTGTGCATCAACTAAGGGGGTTGGGGGGGGTTGGGGGAGAGGGAAAGAACATGAAATATGTAACTATGGGAAAATATTCAAAATTAAAATTAAAAAAATTTAAATTTAAATTAAAAAAAAAAAGAGATGGGTCTTCAATTATGCCCTGAAGGAAGTCAGATAAGCACAGAGAGTTGGGTGAGGAAAGAGGAAATGATACAGAGGCATTAAGAAAATCCAAGACAAGTTTAAGACAATTAATAGATTGACTAAAGCAAATTTATGTAGAAAAGTAGTGAGTTTAGTTCAGACCATGTAATTGTTAACAAAAGCATTGATGATAAATGTAACTCCCTTCACCCTTTTTAGCATAATAAAATGTCAGAGAGGTAGGAAACAAGCAAAAACCTCTAAAAATTTACTTTGAATATTATATGAGTTGAAAATGAAAAATAATCCTTTGGTCCTTATTCCTCAGATTACTATGGCTTAGACATTCTCTGCTACAGTTGCATGATTATATATGTTCACAATAAATCCTTAAAATTCAAATCCTAAATCATATAGAGGTGCTGATCCATAATTGCTCCAAATGTAGACTGCCCTAAATATGTAGGGCATGTCCAAAAATGAAATCTTTTCAACAAGAAAAAAAACCCTAAAATTATATATATATATATATATATGTATACATATATATAAAATATATTTCCACACATTTATCTGTGTACATAGATGAAAATATTATAGATTACAGATCCACTTAAGTTTATATAGGTCAGATTTCTATGGCCTATATTCAGTCCAACACAATATTGCATGGATTTTCTCTAAGAAATCAAAAGATTTCACATTCAAGACCAAAATTTTTTTTCGCAAAGTGACTAGTTACAAAGATCTGCAAAATAAAATGATACATAAAATGAGAATAAATATTAAAAAATTTAACTCTCTTGGTGTCATAAACCCTGAAAAAAAGCAACAGAAAAAAATCTTGAGTGGAAAAATACAAAAAATACTGTCAAAATGTCAAATTGGACAAATATATGGGGAAACAGTGATAGCATATCCAGACATAATATTCATGATATAGACTAGTCATGCTAGTTTTTTTTTTTACTGTTTTACCATTTACTGTTAAAATGGATAAATAGCAAAGAATACAAGGGTCTTAGTCATTTTTGCTAAATGGTCATTTTTGCTCTCAGTTCTGGGCATTTTCTCTGCTTGTTTCTCATACTTGGAATGGTTTCTCTCCTCATCTCTGCCTTCAGGCTTCTCTGGCTTCCTTTAAGTCCTAGATAAAATCCCACTATCTATGGAAGTCTTTCTTGATCTCTTTAATTCTAGTACTTTCACTCCATTATCTCTAGTTTATCCTGCCCATAGCTTGTTTGGACATAGTTATTTGTATGTTGCTTCCCTCATTAGACTGTGAGCTCTTTTACATCCCCAGCCCTTAGCACAGTGGCTGGTTCATAGAAGGCACATAACAAATGCTTATTAACTAACTACAATAGAACATAAGTTCCTTGAGAACTGAGAAGACTACCTTATTTATGCTTTGGGGTCCTCAGTACCTATTACAGTGCCTGGTAGACAGTACATGATTAATAAATTCTGGTTGGGTAATTACTTAGAAGTTACCAAATTAAATTCTAACATGTTTTTTAAACCACTGAGACAAAAACCCAATGGAATAATAATCATAATTGGGCACATCCCCATATGATTTCATTGATTCTGAGAAGACATATTGTTAGATAAAACAACATCATAGGAGGCAGTGAGTTTAATAGGAAAAATGTCATAAATGCAAAAGCATCATAGTGGGTTTGTGACCAAGGAGGATTTGTTTATAATGTATTGAAGAGGTTACTGTGAAATATTCATCTGGGCAATATTGTATGGAATATGAGTATTCTATTAAAGGCCAGCTAGTTGTATGATGGCAAGCTCAATCACTTAAAGGTTTAGTGGTTTAGCATGTCAACTCTGTTTCAAATGACAGCCTTTCATTTACAGTGTTCTTAGTAGATTTTGATACTTAACTATTTAATTTCACAGACATCTCCTTAAGACACTGATAGATACTGAAAGTTGTAAGGAAAGAAGTTGACTTATAGAAAAGATAGTAGAACCAGTCAGTGGTTAGTCCCAATTCTTACCTTTCTTGCTTTCTGTTTCTTCAACAAGAGAATGTGAGAGAGACTACAAAGGTTTGATTGACTAGCAGTCCAGAATTCTGACTTGAGAATTTTAAGAAAGAGAGAACCAAAGATACGGTTCCTCGACGTCAAAATGCAGCACGGCAGAATGAACAAATAATTTGACTAGTCTGGGGCTTAGATTCCAACAGTAACAACACTTTAGCTTTGCCTAGTTGATGAAGAGCTAGGGATATTATCTGCATTATCAAATGTAAAAACTAAACCCCAAAACACTTAAAATCATTAACACTTAACATACCTTAGCATCAGCTTCCCAACACTGATGGAGCAATTCAGCAAAGCTTCTGGGGCAACTGCTGGGAATGGTTAATCTCTGCATTAGAAACAGGATTTACTGGTTAATTAAGAGCAAAGAACGTCTGATTTAACTAAAGCTATTTTTAAAAAGTGAACAGTAGCTTGAGCAAGATCTGCAATGTAAAACTACTATTAATCTAGACTAGAAAAAGATTCATAACAATTGTACTTTATATAAATCTCTCCTCCCCACTTAAATCACAGTAGGGTACCAGGTAAAATCCAACAAATAAAAGTGAACATAAGAGCAAGTCTAAAAGAAACTATGACAGGTCTGAAAGAATCCAGAGTGTGGGTAAGTTGGAACTTACATCAACACTGAAAATAAAACCCACAGCTCTTTCACTGCATCTCTTCAGGCCACTGATAGTGTTACAAACCATAAGGGAATGAGCCAGACAGCAAGGAAATCGGGTTGGTTTTTTGCAGTAAGAGTATGGCAGTGGGGAGGTGGGCTGAGGGGGAATCTTCAGACTGAGAGATCAAAGAGATAAATTTAAAGAACTACACATTTTTTTCAGCAGTATATGTAGACACACTAAAGATCTGGCCAGGAAAACCAGGACAAGAGAAGCCCATTATAGCTTCATTCACTATTACATCATTTGGGACATACTCTGGGTCAAATCGTATCTCCCCAAATATAACAATTGCATACAATGAAAATCTAATATAATACAGTTATAGCCTATGTCAAGAAGACCAGTTCTGTTCCAGAGCTATGAAAGAGCTCTATTGTGTGTTTTACAAAAGGGATCTTCTGAATCCAAATTTTAAATAATGGACTCAGTGAGACTTGGTAGAAGCTATAAAATGGGGGCTGGGGTGGGGTGTTGCTTTTTATCAGCAACAAGTTGGTGGCCTATATCTAGCTAAAGATAATCTTTAAAAACTTACAACAATAAAAAGAAAGAAATTCCTGTTCTATCAGAGGGCATGCCAAGATAGTTATACATGTTCTAATCTTGACAATTTGCAAGCAAGGAAGAATAAGATTTATTAAATTCTACCTTGAAAAAACCCAACATAATTTAACATGCAGAGAACGCTAAACAGTTGGATATTTTAACTTTTCTTTTTAAAAAATGTAAGCTATTTATAAAGGGAAAAAACCACATAAAATAAATAATATATACTGTCTAATTATAATTTAAATGAATATTTTAATTCACTCAAGTAGAAATGTTAACTTTAAAACATTATTTTTAAAATTAACTTGGCATGACAATGCTAATATCTATTATTCTTCTAGTGCCTGAAAAGATGAGGAACAGAACATATCATTTATTAATTATATTAACTTTTTAGCTAGTTATGTAAGAGGTAATACATAGATATATAGATATGACTCGCTTTTTTAAAGAAAACTGACATTTGGAAGGACTGGATAAATCTGGAATCAGATATTTTATATTTATACTTAGTTTAGAAGCTTTAAGTAGCTTTGAAAAAAACCTAAAGACATGTCACATTTCTAGAGATGTCTATAATACATTTAAAAGGATTTTGAAATAATGTTTTAGAACCATGCTTACAATACTAATAAAAACTTTAATGTTTATAACAAATTAAAATGTATTCAGATTGTAAGTTAAAATGTATTCTTAAACATTCATTTAGGAATATTTCTCCAAAATTGTTGTGCCTTTTTTAGAATGAATCTCTAAAGATACATATTTCAAAATTTGCTCAATTTTTTTTCTGAAATGTACCCCAAAGCAGAAGACTAAGTTTTATGAGATCTATCTTAAATATGATTGGTAAGTCTTCTGTTTGGGTTAAACATACTTTAAAGTAAGCAAGAAGTTAAATATTTATAAAGCAGGGATTATATTGTCATAACATTCTGAATGAGTCGTTGGTTCAATCTCATTAAAATGACTAGAGTGGATTTCCAAATTTGTTACAAACTTGAACTTCTTAGTAATGCCCAATCAATTTCCTGCTTGCTAGGCCCTTTGAAGAATTCTGTGATTATTCAGCATTACTTTGGACCTCATTTCCTGTATACATTAGTTTAATGTATTTCATGTAGAATCTTTTTTAGGTTTTCAGAGAACTCCATACATTTTATTTATTTTAATTTAAGAAGGGATTTTTACCCTTAAAAAAATTTTGTTCCATAGACCCCTTTTTATTTATTTTAATTTAAGAAGGGATTTTTACCCTTAAAAAAATTTTGTTCCATAGACCCCTTTAGCATTCTGGTGAAGCCTATGGTCATTCTCTTCTCAGTATGTTACTAAATGTTTTTAATCACATAAACTAAGACTACAAAGAAAACAAATTACATTGAAATGCAGTTTTCAAAATTTTTTTTAAGTTCATGTACCTCAGATTAAGCAACACTGGTGTGGAGTCTCAATTTCAACAGGAAATAAAATCATCCCTTCTGAAGTGTTTTCATAATATACCAATAGGAAAACTTAATGTAGTAGAATGATTGCTTCTAGTAGTCTAATGAGATCCTTATCCTTCTTTTGAATGGTGATCATGGAAATTATTTGAAAATTTGAGTTTTATGATTTTGGTTAAGTTAATTGTGTGAAAAGGAAGGAAAACAAACATCTTTATACAGAATAATTTCCCTCCGTCTTGTTAAGAGAATTTAACCAAAGTCTTTCTTTGATTGACATACATTTATTTGCTTAACATAGGGTATCAGAATTTGTCTCATAATCTTAGAAGTCACATTCACCTCAAACCATATTGAACACGTTCCTACCTTTGTAAACAATGGCTCACACATGAGTGAACTGGAAATGGACCTTGGTGACATAAGGGTATTTTCTACTTATTATATGGGCATGACTATTCCATAATTCTGCTACGAAGTTTGAAAGGTTAAAGAGACTTTTTAAAAATGTTGATCCACAAATTCTAGGGTTAATTTTCCAAAGCCAGCTTTCAAATTGCCTTTCAAATTCCTTACAACTACTCCATTGTCTTGACTAAGCTTCGGATTCTTAGTTGCACCTTACCATTCTTCAGTTGGAATATTTGTTTCTGGTTTCAAGCATTCTCTTGTACTGTGTATATTTGGAGAACACATTAAGTCTTGGAAGTATATTTTCTCTGATTTATCTCAAGAAAAGTTAAAAAGAGGAGATTACATTTCATTTTGAACATCAGTCATTTTTTCACACTCATTTGTAAGGCCGGTATCAAACATCTAGCCACCTCACTAGCAAAGATTCAACCGTGGAGCTTCTCAATTAGATCCTACCATGCTTAAGATGTCAGTTCTCTTGTGAAAGTGTGACCACTTATCTACTTAGCTAATGGTATGCCAGAAAATAACATTACATTTAATTAAAGCTGAAAATTCTTTATTCAACAACAATAAAGACACATTCTCAACCACAAATTAATTTTAAGGTTTTTTTTCCTTTCTTGTAATCAGCAAATATCTCCCCCTCCCCCATTTAATTAGAGAACCAGAAAACTTTAGCCATCTCCAATGACTGTCAAGGACAAATTATCAGAGTTTTCCTGAATTAAGTTTCTTAAGAGATAGAAGCTTGGATACTACCAGTCAACAGTACTTTTTTTGACTTATTCTAACTTCTTCCTGCAAGTGCATGGAGAATAAGAATCAATCTAATACACTTAAAGCATGTTTTTAAAGTCTGAAGTGTGCTAATCCCAAATCTTCCTCTTTTTTTGGCTATTTGTTAATTTACTCTAAAGTTGCTTTAGTCACTTGGTTAGAGAAGATCTGATAATGATGACGTTACATGAAATAAAACTATATTGTACTGCAAAGACAATGGCATGCTTCCATAAGGTTATCTACGTTCCCATAATACCTTGATATTGAATGCTTCATCCTTATGCTGAGAATTTCCATGGCTGTACGTTTCAGTCACAATTTTAAACCTTTTCAAAATGTAGTTGCTCCCTTTGATATGAATGTACCATGTTCTCTGATGTAGGCTCATAGGTCCAACTAACTGAAAGCCTCAATTTGTGGAAAGAAGAAAAGCAAGGCTGGGGACACAGCACAAACGGTGTTTACGCCACTGAAGTCCTTTTGAAATGGAAAGGCTCTGCGTGAAGAAGGGAACAGTTATGCCACTGCCTCGCCAATTCCAGTGAGGAGCTCATCTTCAATGTCGTGGTGAACGTAGGTGGCAAAACTGTAATTTTTCCCCTTTTTTGAAACTATTTTTTCTTCTTTTATTTTGAAATTCTCATCTAAGCGACAGTTTCTTGTACTATAGTGACTCCTGCTGGGAGAGTTAAGTTGAAGTAGCTGAAGGTCTCTTACAGATAGATCAACTCCCGGCCAGTAAAAAGATGTCCTAAACGCAGGAGATGGAGTTAAACTGTTCCCCTACCTTGGACGCAATGGCTTCTTTCATCACTAAGAACAAACCCCTAGGTTTTACAATTGAGACTGAGAAACTAGTACAGTACTTGTACAATTTTTGATCTACAGCATCACGACGTGAAGCTGCAACAATTAGATGTAAAGGGTCCATTCATGAGGAATAACATCACTTTGACCCTTTGTGTTAGCTCCTACTGCTAATCTTTCCATAAGCGTGAACTTACTTTCAATTTGAAGAAGATGAAAAAGTCTTTTGCAAAACCCCAATACTGTTTTCTGATCTATGTACCTGAATGTAGAAACGTAGTCTTACCTCGTTTTTTTCCACTACAAGCCAAGCTACTTGTAATCCTTCCAAACCTTTAAAGGGGACCTCCCTTGTTAGCATCTCCCAGAGAACCTGGAACAAAAAATATATATAATTTTTATTCCTGTACTTTGTATTTCTGGTATATTATTGAAACTTGGCATAGCATATATCTGTAACCAATTACCAGCATGTCAGATCCCATCTATAAAAACTTGAGCACACATGCATATGCATAAATAAGATTGCCTCTAAACATTTTTATATTGCTCCTCTCCTTTTCTTTATAAAGAAATTTGGATTTAGAAATAGGAACATAAAGAGTTAGAGGACTTAAAGATTTTAGCAAACCAATGGATTGAGTGAGCATCTTCATCATAATTCAATCTACTATAATTTTTCATTCATTCCCCTAAATTGGATTTTGTGTTTGCTAACTTGGTATTTATAAAGCAATATATTCTTCCCATCTCTACCTCATCACCCCCCACCCAGACATTGAGAGGTAGCTTTATCAGACAATCATTCAACATCTGATGTATGTTTTAAAGACGTAACAATCCAATACAAATCCAACATACATTTTAAAGGCTTAGTAAAGGTCTCTTTAAATGTGTTTTGATCAAAATCCATTCTCATGCCAAAATACTTAACCCAAAATGGCAGCACCCAAAAGAGTACAACCTTTAGGTTTCCAATTTGGGAGATATCTCTAGCTGAGATGTATCCTCTTAGTGACTGGTCTATGTGGGATATTAACATTTTCACTTTCCTCTATCTATAACATCTTTTATCATACTAAATTAAAAAAATCATAAAACCTTTTATTTCCCTATGGATAGATCCTCTATTCTTATAGCTACTATTCTACTTCCTCAGAAATGACTGAGCTTCTGAATAAGACTTCCTAAGCATATGAAGTCAAGAGTGCTGAAAGCAATAGCTCAATTTTGGAATGGTTCCTAAGGCTAAGTAATGGGAGGTTGAGATATCAAGTAGTTCTACTTTTTCCTTTGACAGCAATCAAAATAATTAAGGCTCCTAGTACCTCAAGAATCAGGCCCACTTTACAGAAGGGCAAATTGAGGTTTTAAAAAAAAGGCAAGTGATATGGTGGCAAAACTGTAATTTTTGTTTTCCATATACATGGAATTGGTTGTAGAAACAAGAGAACTCAGTGGTTTTGACTTCTACTGTTCTATCACATGTCCTAAAATGTACTCTTTTCTTAAATAAAAAGAATACTGATTGAGCATTAGACATCACTCAGGCAAAGGCTCTAAGCAGCATCCTCTAAGTCTATGCCCAATGTTGCCTTAGCCAGTACTCAGTCTTATTCAAGCACATCCTGTTGAATGAATTCTGGCTAATACTGAAAGTAATTAGCAGAAAACCAGGGAAATTGGCAGATGCTGTTCAAGCAGGGAAAAAAAAATCCACTGAAGCATATTTGGGCTTTTAATCAAGTGTGTGAGATGCTTCTTCAGAAGAGCTACTGAATAATTCTATTTGAGTCACAGAGCTTATTAGGAAAGGTAGGAGTATCTTAGAAAGGGCATTTTTATCCAATATTTTAAGGACAAGAGAAGAATAAGAAGACATATCCAAATCACTTCTGTCTAGCCTAACAGTATGCACAGGGGATATGAAGTAGAATAGGGTAAGGTAAAGGGTAAAAGGGAGAAAAAAATAAAACCCCTCAATTTATTATCCCAATTACCACTCAACTGGTGGTAAGACTCAGGAATATAAGGAATAGGAAGAGTACATGCATGAAATGATTTAATATTCCTGTATAGAATGGGCAAAGGAATCAGCTCAGAATAAATTAAAAGCCTTGCACCACCAAATATTCAGAAAAAGCCTTTGGCCTTTTTTTCTAGGACCATCTTACATACAACAAACTTCAAGTGAAAACTCAGCTAATAACATTTTGAGATAATTTTGAGATTTTGAGATCATAACAAATAATTTTTAGATCAAATTATTTTTTAAAAAAATATTGATGTGCATCCATATGCAAACATACCTAATTGGTCAACTTCCAAAAACTCAATTTCATGTTAGTTATATTTCTCTGTCTAATGGAATGTAAGCTCCTTGAGGTCAGGGACTGTTTTGTTTTTCTTTGTATTCCAGGCACCTGGTGTGGCATCTGGAACATTGCTGGCATTCAATAAATAATAAATGCTTGCTGAATTTATTCTTGGGATTTGGGGAAAACAAAACTTTTAAAAGAAATTCTCTCTTCTTAGACATGCAGTCATTCTAGGACTAGGATAGATGTAAAACAATCAGGAATTGAACCATTAATCACAGTGTTCTGTCTTTAGTTAAATTCCTCAATGATGTCTTTAGTTAAATTCTAATACCAGCATATCTGTGATTTCTTAGCTTGAGTTCCTAACACATGACAGCCTCATAGATTTTTCAGACCTCTACACAAATTGCAAGTGTCAGAACAAGGTTGAGAAACAATGTCTAGGAAGACTTTCAGGAGTCTAAAAGATTCAATTATTAGTATGTATCTGTAGTAAAGCTATCTGGCCAAGTTTGACAATAACCTCAGGACACCATTCTCCATTCTGCCACCATCAAACCCCACAAGAAACTAGCTGAGGCTCTACTTCAATCTGGAAAAAAGCTATATCAGATCCTTTTAGTGACTCTATGGAGGAAAGGAAAACTTTTTTCATCTTTCAGTATTCTTAGAGATTCTGAGATCATAGGAAAATAGATGAATTTCTATGGTTAATAACAAGCTTAAATATCTACCCTAAAGTTGATTCTTTACAACCTTTACAACCTCATCCTCTGCTGCCCAAATAGTATGGAAACCTTCCTCTTCAGAAAGTTTTTTTCCATCTCACTTTCCATAAAGAATGAGGTTATTAGAGCTGTTGAAATAATTTTTGCTTAGAAAAAAATTTTACTTTTGGTTTAGGGAATGATGGTTTGGGAAGAAAATGGCTTATTTTCTCTACTTTTTCCTTTTAGCAACAAAGAGAAGTCATGAACTGAGCAATGGCTTTCTGAAACATGGATCACAGACAATCAAGGTTGGTGTTTTTTTCTCTTTAAGTAACTTTGTTTTCAAAGTTTGTTGTGCGTTAGAAGTTCCTAATATATAATCTCTCCCAAAAGTTATTTGGGAAGTTTTTGATTTTTTAGTGGAAAAAAAGAAGACCTGACAGTTCTTAGAAGGACTATAGAATGCTCTTTCTCTCTAATCAAAGTCCATTTTTCTGTAAAGGACACCAGATAAAAGAATCAACACTTCCTCTTAATCCCAAAGGGGCCTTTCAAGGGGTGACTTGAAGATTCATTCTTCTTACTTTTAGAATTATCATCATATATAAAACACATAAACATCTATATGAGTGTTTATTGATCATATATCTTGTTTAGTTTCTTAAAGAAATGTTATTTGTTGATTAAGGAAAAATCACTTGCTATGGTTTACTTGAAAAGGGGTAGGATCATTGAGTTATTTACTCACCATTCCTCTATGATAAACATAACATATTTTAAGACTTATGTATATACCATTATGTATAAATATATATGTTTCACAGGAGATCAGAGAAAAAAAGAAAAGAACCTTTTTGTTGCAAAATATTTATAGCAGTTCTCTTTGTGGTGACAAAGAACAGGAAATTGAGAGAATATCCATCGACTGGGAAATGGCTAAATAAATTGTGATATATGATGGTGATGAATACTACTGCACCATAAGAAACAATTAGCAGGCTAATTTTTTAAAAACTTGGAAAGCACTACATGAGATAATGAACAGAAAGTGAGTAGAACCAAGAGAACATTTTATTCAGTTACAGATTTAATACTTGAAAAATAACTTGTGAATGGCACCTCCAGGCACTGAACTGATAAAAAGAAACACAAAAGACATATTATATACATATACACATACATATACACATACATATATATATATACATATACATATATATATATCGGATGATGCCTTCTGTGATGTGGGGAGAGGAGAGAAGGGCTGAGGCACTTGAATATAATCTTATTAATATTTGCCTGCTGCCAGATTATTTTCATATCTAGGAGACAGATTTCAGGGGTCTAAGGCAAGGTGGAAATAAATCTCTACTCTCTGCTCCCCCAAATCCAATTCATTTTTGTAGAGTTTTGCATGTTCTTTTTATAATTTTCTTTATTTTAATGATAAATTTCCACATAAGTTTTCCAAAGTTATATAATTCATGTTGTCTCCCTCCCTTCTTCCTGCCCCCCCCTCCCAGAGTTGACAAGCAATTCAGTCTGGGTTATATACATAAGCCAATTGATTTTAACTCTTCTGTAAGATTATTGGGGATAGATTTAATTATTCTTCTCCATGCCTAATACTCCTAACTCTCCTAATATTTTTTTCTACGATGCCCCAGAAAACTCTTCACCCTGGAAGTTCATTCTACCCTGGACTTCCTTTAAGGGCTTACATTCTAAGAAGGGCAGTGAAGGCCAGCTATATTGTTATTCTACTCCAAGCTATCCTCCTAACTCTTCTGGATATCTCTTCAGTTTTCTAGTAATTTCTCTACAATTTCCCTCTCATTTTCCCTGGTACCTGGCCATATACCTCTTCAGCTTCCTTTGATTTGATATCTTCCTCCATTTTCCCCCCTTCCCGCTGAATGTAAGCTACTTTAGGGCAGGAATTATCTTTCTGTTTGTACTTGTTTCACCAGTGCTAGCACAGTATCTAGCACTGGCTAAGAGTTTTATTGAATAAATGCTTGTTAATGATTTTGTTTGAAAATTAGAGGAGACATTTAAATACGATTATAGGGGATTTGTTTAAATTAGTTTATAAAGGATAGGGACTAGACCTGTCATTTTATCAATAAAGGCAACCTTCCAGGTGAGGTAACTTCCCCTTATTAAATCAGGTCCACCACCTTCCTTATAACTTAAAAGTCTTACAGAGACTTGCCTAGAGCAGATTGTAGCTGAACCGGATTAAACTCTAACTGGGAAATATTTAACAAAATAAATAAAAATACAGTAAAACATAGATAATGTTTTCTAAGTCAACATGTGGTCCTAGGGATCCTTCTGCATGATTTATTGGCCCCAGTTTCTACTTGAGTTTGATACCACTGGCCCAGAGACATGAAAGATTAAAAGCCTTTGCCTAGAGCCACAAAGATAGTATGCATCATTGGTGGAATCAAACTCAGGTCTTCTTGGCTTTCAAGCCAATTCTCTTTTCACTGTTCCAAGCTGAATCTCCATAAAATAGAAACCTAACATAGCATATTGAAATATATTTGCTTTTTATTTCTAGATATATATATATGTATATATATATAAATGTTTATTTCTAACATTTATTTAAAAAGATAGTCCTAATTTTTTTAGTTTTATTATGGGCAATTAGATATTGCTTTTACAAGAATCTTGCCTGCTTAATGTCTCAGAAGGATCTATAATATATGAAAACTATGGTAATTGTACATTGCCATAGACATTTAAAATATATAATAATCCAGATTTCTCACTAATTCAGAAAATTCTTCCCCTTAATTAATGCCTCTTAGTGGAGTTTTTACACTCAGTGCTTTAAGGACAAGAAACAAAGGAAAATGTAAAGAAAGATGTTATATTGATTTTTCACTTATTTGGCATTCATTTATATGTGTATTATTTCCCTCTATGGAATGCAAACTCCTCGAGGGCATGGACTGTTTTATTTTTGTCTCTGAATCCTCAGCACAAAGTAAAGTGCCCAGTATCTTGTAGGCAATTAATAAGTACCTTTTTTTTTTAAATGAAGAAGATACCTTGGAGAAGAAATTGGCAAACCAATACAGTATCCTTGCCAAGAAAGCTCCATGAATAGCTGTGGTCCACGGGGTCACAGAGTTGGATGCGAATGAAAACAACACAAACTTGAATGAACAACGCTACCGTAGGCAATTGAGATAAACGAAAACTTTCCTGATAATCTTGGAGGTTCACTTCACTTTCTGAAGAATTAGGAACATTCACTTGCTATCCTGGCAAATATTCCCTCCCAAGAATGGCTCATTACTAAAGGTATCGATGCCGACAAGATCACGCTCGCCACAAAATCCATCGGCATCTTACTTCTACCTGTCATTCTCCCTACCCAACTGCAATCCCCAGCTTTACTTTTTAGATTAGAATATCTTTTTTTGTAGGTGACTTTAGATAGAGTCAGGAAACTCTTCCTTCTGCTTTCTCTTTTCCTGCTTAAAAACCGTGACTCCTGGGGTATTTGCTTAGGTCATTGCAAATGCTTTGGACTATGAAAGGGCCTGAGAAAAGTAAACACCCTTGCCTATAATTAAATTCAATCTATGAAATACTCTCTGAATGGGATTCTGCTGAAGCAGCTTCTTAGGCAAGAATAACCAGACATTTTAAGTGATGCTCTTCAAGACTTTAAAATAGCAATGGCTGCTTTAGAACAAACAAAGTCAGTCTGTGAGCATTTCTGTATCTACACTAGTCAAGAGAATATTTTCTTGTGAACAGAATTGGTCTCCAAAAGAATGTGAGGAGTGTGAATATGTATGCCTATGTGTGTGGGTGTGGGGCTGAGTGTGTGAGGCAGATTTTGAAGAGGGACATCTGTTTAGAATATGGATTGGAAACGCTAGAGAGAGTAGGTGGAATGTTTGCTTTAATCTTGGTAAACTGCATGTTGGAGTAATTTGTTAAGTATTTATTAAATCTCCCAATGGGAAAAACAGGGGTAAGGCTAGTCCCAAAATAAGATTCTGTAATTTTGAGACGATATCTATCCGAGGATCTTCCTAAATTCTATCTGACTCCTGGGTGAAGTTTAAGTCTCTCTAGTCATGAATAGTGCTGAGTCACTTGACTGGAAAAGCTTTTCTTTTCCATAGTAAATGCAACATGTATAGTCATAGAAAGGTTTGCAAATAAAAGTCCATTTTAAAAAAAAGGCAGGGGTAAGAGAAAGATATAAGGGAAGAGCCTAAATTTTATTAACAGAATCTTTCAAAAAAATTTTTTTTAACCCTTACCACTTCTATGTGTTGGTTCTAAGGCAGAAGAGCCATAGGGGCTAGGCAATGGGGGTTAAATAACTTGCCCAGGTTCACAAGGCTAGGAAGTCTCTGCAGCTATATTTGAACCCAGGACCTTCCATCTCTGGGCCTAGCTCTCAATCTATTGAGCCATCTAGCTGCTCCCTAAAAAAAAAATTATTGATGCCTTTTGCAGGATAGTCATTTTTCTGTATGTTCCCCTTACTCCTTGCCCCACCCCAATAATGTCCAATTCAGCTCTTTATAAGTAAACATAGGAAATATGGAATTGACAGGGTAACCCACATTCTGAACATATTGTCCCCCACCATGCTAACAAGATGGAATGTGTTTCCTTATTTGAACACAATGTTTTTTCCTAAAGTCTTCATAGTTTACATCTGAAGTATTTGTTTTCATTTATCAGCATTTAGAGTCCAATTCAAATGAAGGAAAGCAGACTTTTATATCTCATACAAAGGTCCCTGGAAAATATTAGGCTTTGAAAGTTTCATTTTCATAATGAGGCTATTTTGCAACAAGGTTAATTTTCTTTATGACCAATGAATGTGCTCTTGAGTGGTCAATCAGGATTTGAGAAGGGGATTCCAAGCTCCCCATAAGTGCTTGGTGAACTGAATTACTAAAATACTGACTGGATTTTTCAATACTATATTCAGTCTTTACCTTCAAAATGTAAAGCTATGAATACTCAAATGTATGTACTTATGCAAATATGTATAAGAAGCAAAGAGAAAAAAGTGTGAGGATTGAACACTTCAGCCAAAAGAATAGGAACTACTTGAGGGAGCTAGAAAACTGGGTTAAAGGATCATTTTGAGAACATTTAGCTCTTATTTATCTCTCAGTATTTTCTAGACCAGTGATGGGCAAACTACAGTCCGCAAGTCAGATGTGGCCCCCTGAAATGTTCTATCTGGCCACATGACATTATTCCTAATTTGACGAATACAATGAGTAAGATACAATACAATGAAACTTTGAAAGAAACAGACTTACAGAGGAGCATTTCCTTTCCTTTGGCCCCCTCTTTTAAAAGTTTGCCCATCACTGTTCTAAATCATGAGAGGAAATCCATATTCCTTATCTCATATAGAAAAGTACAGCTAAACATACTTTAAGAGACTATTCTGAATGAATCTGTAATAACTCACAGGTTATGGAAGACAGTATCCATAATGGATTCTTAGATTTTTAAATATTTCCCTATCTTTGTTCTCAAAGATAGAAAGTACCTTTGAATCAGGAGACCACTTTTAGACTCTACTATATTCTCTCAGAATTTAAATGTTCCTCTTTCCTTCCTCTCTTCAATAGGGACTATTTGTTCATTTCCAGTAATGGTTTACATCCCTCATTTTTTTGTAGCTGGCTCAGTTAAGTGACACTGGATCTTTGATCAGAGGCCAGAGTTTTCTTTCAACATTTTAAATTCTAGTCTTTGTCCAGATGATATATATGTTGCATTGCCTCTAACTTAATTTTTGGCAAACACAGTTACTTAAGAGACAATAAAATTCATCTTCCATTATGTCATCAATTCAGTTATAAAAGAAGGTTTAATAGAATCTGAACAAGTGAGAGCATGTCCCAGACTTGAGTAAGAGATTAGCAATAAAGAGTAGAGAAGGATAGTTAACCCATCAGAAAGGGAAAAGGGAATACATGATTTTTGAGGGGGAAGAGGGGATTGTATTTATGCCCTCTGTCAGATGCTTCTTTCAGTCTGATTTATCCAGGGAAATTCAACAGAGACACCTGTAGGTTGAGGAAATAAGTCAGCTTTTTATCCTAATTCTATGGGACTTTACTCTTGTTGTGAGGAAGGTAAGATTAGTTATCAATTAGGTATTAAGGTGTATCTAACAGGAAGGAGCTAGAGCTGGGAATTCCAGGTTGGAATGAAGGAGCAAGAAGAAGTGACTTGTGCTCTGGGAAGGGCTCCATTGGGGGTTAACACAAACAGTGGTTAGCCCTAGGAGCACTCAGAGTAAAAGGACATCCTGTATCCTGATTTTCCCTGGGATCCTGAGTGGTGGCATCTAGCAAAGAGAGAAGATCAACAGTCCTGTACCAAGGAAGAGGAGAAAGTTTTGAGATCTGGTGGACAGTGTTTCAAGTAAAACCCTCCCTACTTGGTACCTGAGACTACCTTGGCTCTTGGAATCCAGAGATCATCAGTGGATTGCAGTGAGAATCCCAAAGCCACAAAGCCCCTAGCTGAGCTGCTCAAGCCTGGCAGGTTCCAGGTCTGAAGCAGTCACGCAGAGACTCCATTGCTCCTTGGGCCCTGTCAGTTTAGATTACTAAGTTAGTGTAGAAATAAGTCTTTCCTTTCCCTGTGGGTTATGTCATTAGATTTAAGGTTTTAGAGTAGATATTCCTATCCCACCTTTTAGTTGTTCATAATTAAACTCAGTTATATCCTGTTACCTTGTCTGTTGAATTCAAAGCCTCTGGCCAGAGTGACAGTTGGCTAACTGTCCTTTGTCAGTTAGGAGCAGTTTGGCTGTTCAAGTCTTCATGTCCAGGTCTAGTCTCTCATAAATCCCAGTGTGTGTTCCCACAAACCGCTTAGTTTATTTATAATATCCCTGGTGACCCCATTACCCTTACTTATATTTTCCACACTCTGGAGAATTAGAAGGTAATTAATATAGCAAAAGAAGAGGAAAATGGATGATGGTAGGATTAGTAAACCCAAGTACAAGCCATAGAGTTTTCAATCTACCATTTTAGAGCTAAAGTAAATTACCCAAACTTAGGTAATTACTCACAAATTTGTTTCTTAAATCACAAAACAAAGCCCCTCAAAAAGTGCCTTCTTCTAGACCATGCCTTCTTTAGAACTTTCCTCTGATTTATCTTTTTCATAGTATTCTTATTGTGACTCTGCTTAATTTTATATTTTATTAGTTCTTTTAAAAATCTACCTACTTCTACATTTTTTGCTTTTGCTGATATGACTTTGGTTCTAGTCCTGGCTATATGACCTTGTTACCCACTAATTTGTCTTGGGTTATAATTTTGTCATTTGTAAAATGATGGGGTTGGACTAAACCAGTGTTTGTTTTTCTTTTTTTTTTATTTTATTTCGTCCCCCAATTACATGTAAAAACAATTTCCAACATTTTAAAAGGAATTTTTAGTATTGAATTCTTTTATTTCCTCCCTTCACCTACTCCTGCTGGGATGGTAAGCAATATAATATAGATTTTACATGTGCAATCACATAAACCATTTTTCACTATTAATCTTTTGTGGAAGGAAACTTGAAAAAGCATTACTAGAGAAAGTGAAAAAAGTATGCTTTGGTCTGCACTCAGAACTCACCAGTTCTTTGTCTGGAAGCATATGGCATTTTTTATCCAAAGTCCTTTTGGATTGTTTTGGATCACTGTATTGCTAAGAATAGCTAAGTTACTTACAATTGATCATTATACAAATATTGCTGTCATGTGCAATGCTCTCTTAGTTCTGTTTACTTCACTCTTCTTCAGTTCATGTAAGTCTTTCTGAGCTCCTCCTTTTTATTTCTTACAATATAATAGTATTCCATTACAACCATATACTATAATTTACTCAGCCATTCCCCAATTGATAGGTAGCTCCTCACTTTCCAGTTCTTTATCCCCACAAAAAAAGTTGCTATAAATATTTTCGTATGTTTAATTTCTTCCCTTTTTTGTTTTTTATTTCTTCGTGATACAAACCTAGTAATGGCATTGCTGAGCCAAAGGGCATACTTAAATCAGTGGTTTCAAATGTATATTAAAATAGGGGCCACTAAACCATACATAAGAATCCTCAGGGACCAGATATTTACTATTTTTAAAATGTAATATTATCCATGTCTTTTTAAAAATATTTTCTGAATTATATTTTAATATAGTTCGGACAGTTTTTAAAAGTGTGGTGAGCCTCATTTATTTGGCCTTATGTTTGACAACTGTGGACAAAGACAAACTCTAAGGTTTCTCTCAACTCCATAAAATGTTAATATAATTAATATCTCAATAAAGGTTGAGTGATAGGCTGTTTTCATGTTGTTAAACTGTTTCACAGACATAGGTTTGTACTTCTTACTTAAGTTTTCAACAGCTACTGAGATATCATCATTTTAATTTGCACCCTGCCCATAATATCCTGACCCAGAACTCTAAATAGAATTATCACCAAACATTCAGTTAGCAGACCTAGTGAACAGAGATTCAGCTGGTGATTTCAAGTTATTATTATTATTATTGCAAGCTTGTTAATCTTATTAATCTTCTTCTTATTATTATTGCCATCTTCTCAGGTGAATCTTTTTCTCAGTGATTACTTTTTTCCAGTATTGCTTCTGTGAAAGACATTCAAACCATTCAAGTTACCCTCAGAAAAACAAACACTTTCTCTGGTTATAGCTTAGAACATTAGGACCAATAGTATTCTAGGTCTTTCCTCATCTAGTTTTTTCCCATGAGGTAGTGATTTTTTTCCTCTAGAGAGAAAAACAGAATAATGGGACATATCATCAGAACTGACACTGAATTTGAAGTTCATTTTACCAGTCAGTGAGGGCTCTCTAGGATGCCCCTTTTCTTTTTATTCTAGTAGAAAATGAAGATGTTAAAAAAGAAGAATATTGTGTTCCTTCTACCTTTTTTAAAAGTCAGAATTTAGGCTCATGGATGTAGAGCTGGAAAAGAAGATGAAAGTCATTGAATCCAGCTCCTACATTTTAAGGGAAAGGAAAGTGAACTTGCTCAAAGTCACAAAGGTCGTGCAAGGTAGAGAAGAGATTTGAGCATAGTTCATCTAACTCCAGATTCATCATGCATTGTGCTTCCTATACCTTTAATAGTATGTTAAATCAACTCACCACACCATAAGAATATGTATCACATGTTTCAGAAACTGGAAGACTCTGGATAACTTCTGGGGCCATCCATGGAAAAGTGCCTACTAAGGACATATGTGTTGTATGGTTATGGAACCGTGAGGCACCAAAATCGCAGATCTGGGAAAACACAAATCAATTTTATATTTATTTCTGATAATGTAACAGTTAACAAGATTCTCAAATTCCATATTTTAACAAAATATTCCTACCTTTAATACTCCGTCGGCAGCTATAACAACTACAAGTAAAAAGAAAAAAGGAGAATTATGTGACTATCCATTTCATCTTTATAAAGTAGCTTACTTATTATTGCTGAAAACCTTAAATTTTTGTGTTCTTTATTAGTACTCATAACCTCAAGTCATTTAGTTTGACAACCAACTGTTGTCAATTGGATTGACAAAAAAGGCGAAAATAGTAAGGATATAATAAAGATTAGCAAAGGAAAAGTGGCCTTGCTTTATAAACTAATGTGCAGAAGTAAAAAGTCTACCAAATGTTTTATTCAGCAGATAATGGCACTACCCAGTTTTAAAAAAAAGAAAAGAAAAAAGTACCAGATAGCAGTTAAAGTCTGGTCTTGGTTCTGCCAGTGACTACTTTGTGTGACTTTGAAGATGTCATTAACTGCTCCATGCCTAATTGTCCTCATCCATAAATTATATTTTTTTCATGTTGTACATGTGATGTAGTCTGGTTAGACTAGGTCCCTTATCCTGAAGCAAGGAGGAAAGAGGGAGACAGACATAGCTAAAATGACTAATGAGTCCCTAAGTACAGTCCTTAATACCAAAGGAATGAACACTATCCCTTGTGTTCATCCCTCTCTAGGCTACTTATTACCAGTGTATTCAAAGGTTTCTAGGATTTGCTTATTCTAGATTGGTAGATTTGTAAAAGGTTCCAACTTTTTGGTCTCATGAGCATAAAATAATCCTGAGCATCTCTGGCTATTAAGCAGGCTTCACTTCCAGGCCAGGGTTGTTTTTTTTTTTTTTTTCTTGTTTTTTTTTTTCCTGATACTAATTATTTCTTTTCTTAGAAACAGAATTTACACCAAGACCCAGGAGACAGTGTCAGACTGGATAATATAGCCTTATAGCCTTTCATGTATTTACTGAAGACTCATTTATATCATTAATAATACTTATAGTTAGAACTGCTGAGTGTAATACTTTGTTTCCTGTGATCCTGGACCAGATTAGATAAACTATTTTTTCCCTAAATAAATTTTGAGCTGTATAAGAACTTATGTAATATTCCTCTTTGTATTCCTTAGAATTATGCTCTGTATCTTATGTATCATAAGGATTTAATATATTTACTATTATTGACAAGGACAATGATAACATCTCTAGAACCTCCCTCTCTAATATATTCCAAAATAAATCAAATGAGATTAAGAACAGATTAAATGTAATAATATAAAGCTGAAAAACTTAAATCACCATATAAAGACCATTTGAATAGGCAAAGAACCTCATTACTCAAAAGAAAGATTTGTTTTGTCAATAAAAATGTATTTTCTAGCATATACTAAAACAATTCAAGCACAAAGAAAACGAATAACTCTTTTTAATATTACAAAATAATTTAAACATCTATTGGAACACTTAGTATAATCCTTTCTACTGAGAAATTTTTATGGAACCTCAGAAAAATCATGAGGTTCCCACATATTTAATTCTTGACATATTCATAACTCTCCCCCGGGACATCTATTTAAATTAATTTGCCAGGGGACAAGGCATGTATTGTACAAAGGCATTAGCTGGATAGTTCTGGTATGATGATCACCAGTGAAATGATTAGCAGTGTTGACCTTTAAATGGTCATAATTAGTCTTCAAAGTTAATATGCTATTAAGATGAATGGAAGATCAAGCCTCACCTTGTACTACTATTTTAGCCTTGACTCAGACTTAATGATATACCAATAGGCTGGTTTTTTTTTAAATAATCAAAGCTTACCTCACATTCAAATTGGAAGAATTTGCCCAGATTTCTATAGAGGCATTATATCTTGAGGAATATAATCAAAATATTCAGGAAGACCTAGAGGTTAAATTCAATTTTGATGCACACAGTACATTATTTTAAACTAAGCTTTTGCAAAGAGGAAGTTGCCAACTTGCCCAGGGTTTTCTTTTCTTATTTCTGCTTTGGTGAAACCTTTTAATTCCTTATATGTCCATTTTTAAACAATGCACATTTAAGGATGTCTACATTTCAGACAACTTTTAAATGGTATTATGAATGTTTCACTGTTGTAGCTAAAATAGGGATTTAAGGAGCTTTACTTTTCTTACAGAGCAACATTAAGTAGATTGAAATCATCAGATGATGTATGGACAAGACTTTTCCCCCTTAAGTAACCAAGAAGTCAAATAAAAAGGGAAGAGTTCAAATACCTTGATTTGTTGGCAATCCCAAGTATATCCTAAAAATTTTGAGGTCATAACAGTGCTTTAAAAGTCTGATATTTTCTCCTGGAGTCCAGACAACTTGATAATCATTTATTTTAGGCAAAAAAAACTATAAACAAAATTTAAAAACCCAACCTACTCTTATGTTTTAGCATGTACCCAAGACCTTTTTTAGCATGCACCTAAGATTACTTGGAATAATGAAAAGTTAATGGTAACCTGAAAACAACTAGTGGATTGTGGAACTTGACTGGCTTGACCGGCTTGACCATAAAGTGGCAGCTAGTACCATAGCCTTTGTCCTATTTTTAGCTTTTATATATTTCTAAATGGGAGGACAGTGTGAATGGAGATCATTAGTACCTTCTCCTCAAGGGACCCTCCTCTGCATCACTCCACATTCACCCAACCACATGAACACCTTTCCAAGCATGATATCTCACCATCCACTTAGAATTCTAAAGGTGACAGGGAAAATAATAGTCTCAATTCTTCTGACATGATAGAAACAGTTGGAAGAGAGCTTTTGATGTAGCATAGAAATTTTTTTTTAATAGCAAATCATCAACCTCAGTTAATTCTGCTTAACTACAAAATAATACCAACACCTTTATCATCAGAAAGATTTTAAATGATGCAGAGGTATCTAAGTGCATGGATCCTAATCCTTCAGGCCATTTACATCACAACATTGCTCATACAAGTATGAGTGACTCAAAGAAAAACTAAAACCAAATAATCTAAGAGAAACAGAATTTTTCAAACAAGAATGAGTTTAAAACCATTAGTGCCAAAAGCCAAGCTTCCAAAATGGTCTTAGGAATAAGATTAAAGGTACATGGCTACTTTACCATTTCTTGATTTGAGATCTCTGTGAATCACCTTGACTGGAGCCTCCATATGTAAATAGTGCATCCCTAGTTAATGGAGAAGAGGAAAAAAGGGATCATCATTGTTACCTTCACAACATTGTGTCAGTACCACATTGCTTCTTTAAACATCGATGACAACAGCACAAATTAGATATTTGCACCTTGTCAATCTATGATTGACAGAGTGGAGATAGGAAATCATGGCAAAGTCACATTGGTGTACTTTGATCTGTTATATGTTGAATAATGATTAAAGATGATGTCTATGAGCACTTCATTTGTGTGTGTGTGTGTGTGTGTGTTTTGGATGGATCTAATACTCTTATCAAAGTAATTAGTCAAAAGTGAGACCTGAGGCTAAGTATCCTAGGCATTCTATATCATACTACCAGCTATTCAAAGGTCCTAAGTATGAACTGGTGAATCTAGCCTGATACAAGTAGTATGGTGGCTAAAGTTCTGGAATTGAAGTCTGGAGAAACCTGAATTTTAATTTGACCTATAATTTATTTAAGTTACAATGGGCAAATCATGGTAACTTTATTTTTCTGCCTCAGTTCCCTCATCTGTTAAAGGGAAATTATAATAATACCTATAGTTCTTGACTCAGGATTGTTGTAAAAATACGATGAAAATGTATATAAAGAACTTTGTAAACCTTAAAGTAGCCAATACACATCTACTACAATTTTTTATTGTTTCAAATAATCAATGTCCTTAATGTTTAAAAAAACCAGATTGTTGATAGAATTTTTAAGGTTTCATCTAGCTCTCTGGAGCCATCTATATCCAACCAGGATTTCCTTTGTTGATATTCATTACACCTGGGCATTTAGGAAGAAGAGTAAGGATTCATAAGCTATCATTTATAATGCAAGTTGATGATGCTTAGACAGAAATATACCCCGTATAATAGATATAAAGTATTTTTTATTTTCCCAAAGGTTTATTCTCTGAAGAAATTTTTATTTGAATCTGAACAAAAATTCTCTTCTACATATTTGTGAAAAATCAAGTCTATTAACTCTGTAAGTTCAACACGTAATTAATTAATGAACTTTTGCCAATAAGGAATCAACTTTGTATGGAAAAGGCCAGATTTTCAAGAGTAATTTTTTTTTGTTCTGTTGGTGCCTGCATTTACATACTGTCTATCTCCACAGTATATAAGTGTTCTGATGGATGTGCTATTTTTGCAAAATGCAAATATAAAAATAGAAGAAAAATTCTTTCCCCTATATTTAAGCAATTCAAATTTTCCCTTCATTTAAAGAGGAGAAAATAGGAACCCAAGGAATACCTCCTTTCTTATACAATTGCTCAAATGTGTATATACCAATAAATAGCACTTGGTTTATTTTTAAAACAATGAAAATTTCAATTCTATAAAATTCTTTTTTGGGTACTTTTACTATTCTTTCCAAATACTGATGTTATTTTTGCCAGGAATTATTTTTATAACAGTAAAGGATGATTAAAACCAAATGGCATCATGTATATAATAATAATAACAACAATAAATAAAATAAAAAACTTTGTAAACCTTAACAGCCAACTATTTTACTGTTAAAATTTATTTAATTAAATATCTAAAAGCCACAGAGAGAATGAATTCTCAAACAGAACTAAATTGACAAACAAGTAAAAAACAAGTTAAGAAAAAGGTTAGCAATTCGAATGTTCTGAACAAAGAAGAAATTATAAGGAAGTCTCTCTTACAGATTACAAATCTGAACTTCAGTGTGCAGGTCCTCCCCTCCCCCATTTTTCAAATGAAACATTTGGAATACAATATTGAATATTTACTGAGTGAATATGATACTTTTAATACTTTCAAGTTGTTAAAATGAAATATCTACAATTAGAATGCATTTCAAATCTTTCTGGTTGAATCTGTCACTTCCCTTTCTCTTGCTATTATTCTTTTATTAAAATATGAACTTAAGAAAAAAACTATGCTGACAATCATTACTGAGATAGATTTCTTAAAAAATTTGTCAAGCAAAATTGTTTCAGATACTACAAAAGACAAAGACACATTTGTTATGGTGATTACTTGACTCTAAATACAAAGGCAGTTATCATCATCACGATGGATCTCGGTCCTAGAAAAGCTCTATAATTCTAATGACTCAGTGAACTTCATTTTTACAGAGTATAACGTTATAACTGGGAGTTTAAAATCTTGAGCAAGAGTTTGATATCTAAATTTTATGGAAATGACAACAAATGCAGTATTCTGTAAAATGCAACTATAGAAATAAGGAAAATAACATATGAGTAATCAATCACATTAAATTATATTTAGTGTTATAGAATCAATGTTTACTATACAAGTTCTTTGTTTTGTTTTTTACAATCTGTACTCCTTTTTTCTTCCAAAAAAAAAAAAAAAAAGAAATGAAACACAGAGGGCAGCTAGATGACTCAGTGAATTAAGAGCTGGGTCTAGAGATGGGAGGTCCTGGGTTCAAATCTAGCTTTAGACACTTCCCAGCTGTGAAGCCTAAGCAAGTCACTTAACACCTATTCCCAACCCTTATCACTCTTTTGCCTTAGAACCAACACATAGTATTGATTCTAAGATGGAAGGTAAAGGTTTTTAAAAATCTAACAAATTTGAAGATGAAATAATACCTCTTCTAGGGTCATATTAGTTTTGGGGAAGATTTTGATGTGTGTCTTTGAGAGGACTTTTGTGGAAACTAAAGGCTCTTTCCTCCTTTTAGAGAACTGATCCATAGATGTCTAGTTTGCTGCCCTCTTTTCTCATTTGTAAATTTCCCTGTAACAAGTGTAAATTTTCAAGACCAAGTTGTTGGTCTATCTTTAAAACATAAAGCCTTTCTGCTTTCTTAAACTGTTATCTCATCAGAGAAGTACAAGGTACCCAAATCCTTTAAAATGTATGAGAATTCTCACTTGTACTGAGTTTTTCATCTTTTGGTCTCTCACCACCTCAAAGTACTGAAAATTCTTAAAGCTTTTGGCAGGAATGATGGTCAGATTCAAAGGCCCACAATGTTTGATCTTGAAGGTATAAAATAAGTCTTTTCCATCTAAGCTGCAAATCCTACATGTTTCCATATAATAGCAGACTAAAGCCATGACTGTTCTACTATTTCTTCCCCTTTTTCCCCCCTTAGTTTTTAGGGGAAAAATATTACTTTCTTTTACAGCAATAATATGACTTTAAAGTATCAAAGTTGATTCTCTCTCCAAGACATATTGCAATTTATGGATTTAAATAACACAGAAGTCACTATACTGAGTTATTCCAACAACACTGCTATTTTGGGGGACATTTTTGGAATTTTGAAGGGGAAATGCCTTGAGAACCAAGTTATAGACACAGGTTGCTTTATAATCATAGGACACATTTCCTCTCTCTGATCAGTTTAGAGAATTTTGAACTAGCAAGATCCTTAGACATCAATGCTTAGTACAAGCCTGGTTCATAGTAGGCAATTAGGAAATGTTTATTGACTCACAGATGACTATAATTTTGTATATGAGGAATCTGAGGTCAGGAGAGGTGAAATAATATGCATAAAATTACACAGGTTACTGAAGATAGAGTTGGAATTGGAACTCAAGTCCACTGACTCCAAATCCAGTGATCTTTTAACTGCCTCTTCCTCTTTTCCCTCTTGGTTTACTTAGTTTTTCTTCCTTCCACTGTTGCCAATGTACCAGAGGATCCCCTGGAGAAGTGATATTGTTAGCTTGGAGCCAAATGACCTCTATAAATAGTTTATGGGTTGAAAGAGGGACTGTTCTGGGACGGCCAGAAGCTTGTAGCTATCTTCATACTTAGGAGAAGTTTATCAAGATGTAGAATGATCAGGTTTATTTGAGTGCAATAGATAGAACTGAATGAATCCTGTAAACCAAAATCTAGATAAATCCAGTGGCAGGAAGGGGAGGCCTTCATGTTTACAATGCTGCCATTTTTAGGTTATAGGCTAAGTGGAGTGATCCTTGTTAAAACAGAATTTCTAATAACACTCTTTTATCTTTGCTAAAAATAAGCCAGGCCCTTTGTGATAGCATATGAATCCATAGAAAGGTGACTGTGATAGTACAAATAGTACAAAATGCCTTGAAAATGATTAAATTCTGAAAAAGGATTCATGAGGGGGTTTTTGTGTTGTTTGTCTATGAAACTATGTTGAAACCATTTCCAAGAACATTATCTTATAGTCTGAGCCCTGAAAGAATAATTCCAATAGGAATATATCATTTTTTACAATCGATCTAACTTACCAATCAAAACATGGTAGGGACTTGCTCCCTTTCCTGAATAAGATACATCATTAAATATTATTTTTTACAGATGCATACAGATTGCTACTTTAAATAAGGACAATTCACATTTACATGGTATGTTCCTCATAACAAGCACATTAAGGAAAGCAAATATTATTATCCCCATTTTACAGACAAAGAAACTAATGTGTAAGCAAGTTCTCCAAAGTCACAGAGCTATGAAATATTGAGGCAAGATTCAAACTCTTTTTGATTCCTAATCTTCTATTTCTCTTGTTATACCTTTGGATGAGCTACATAGAGTTAATTGCTCCAGGAAAATTTGGACATTGGCTTCCTGGGAGTTGCTGGAATACAAATGTAACTATCAGCCTTCATTATTTAGGTCAAGTTGTTTCCAGAGCAACTTGGATAGTTATAAATAAAACTCTAAAAGGTTCACAGTTGTGAAAATGGAAAAAAAAAGATAAAAATAAATGGAATTTGAATTACTTCAGAAAGAATTAGGTTGTACTTGAATTTATGAGGGAAAAAAAGGATTAGACATTTTATTGGCTAGTATTCTGGGGATTTTGTAGGTTAAAAATATTTAATTTCCAAGAGTGATTTCCAAGACTGTAATAAATATAAAATGAAATCTGAATTGTTTTTATATGGCAGCATGGATAAGACATTTTTAAAAGTGATTTCTATTTTTAACATATGCCATGTATACAAAATGGATAGAACTATTCCAAGATAAATCAGTTGGACCTGAGTATAAACTAAATCTTGCAGAACAATGATATTATGGTCTTTCCATCTAATCTGTCAAGAAGTTAGAGTGGTAAAATGGTCAGTTACCCTGTCATATGAGCCTGGTATACATTGACTTTGTTGGTGCTGGTTCAAGAGAAAAGGAGGAAAGTAAATGGTGACATGGGGAAAGGAAAAATAGAGTGAAAATAAGAGAGGAGAGGGAGAGAAGGTGAGAAAAGGAACTAAAAAAGTAGGAGAAAGTGGGAATGAAGGAAAAAGCAGAAGTCAATAAATTTAAATTTTCTCATAGGAATCAGTTGAGTATCAGTATATTCATTCTGGAAAGGGAAAAGATTTAATGATATATTACACTAGGACATGAGGCATTCTATTACAAGAAAAGCATATTTTCTTCTTTATGTCCCTATTTCAGGAGAGGTTTAAAAAACTCAAAAAACTCTCTTACCTTTAGCCACATCAGTGGCCCAAGTCATAATATGCTCCATATCCATTTCTTCACTTCTATTACTGTTTATGTATTCATACAATGATCCTAGAGAAGCATATTCTGAAAAAAAAAGATATGCATATTAGAACCACAGATGATCTTCTAAACTTAAATCTGATGATTCAGAAATGAGTCTTGAAATCCAGAACTATGAAAGTAGAACTGAACCATATAGTAAAATGATTTAATTAAAAGTCTTGATAGATATAATAGGAAATTTATAATTTACTATGCCAAAGTTTCTAAAAATTAAGGGTGTGCTTAAAATTCATTGTTATAGATTTTTTACAATACATTTCTATCGATTAATAATCAAGGAGGAAAAATCTGTCATATAGAAAGAAGACCTGAGTTCAAATCCAGTATCACATACTAACTGTGATTCTAGGCAAGTCACTCAACCCTTTTATGCATCAGTTTCCTTATTTGTAAAATGCACTGGAGAAGGAAATGGCAAACTACTCAAGAGTTTGTTAGCCAAGACCCAAATGGAGTTCTGAAGAGTAGACACAACTGAAACAAGTGAAGAACAACAAATTATTGGTTTTCTAAATGTGAGATTTTTTCCCCCAGTGGACACATTGCTAGAGAAACTGAACTATTTCAATATTGATATTCTCTCTATACATGAAATCAGAAGACAAATGGAAATTGTAGTTAAATGGAAGGATATCTCATATATCCTTTTGAAGAGCCAAATAAAGGAATTGGTGTTGTTTGTTTTAATCAGGCTTCAAGAAACAGCTAGTAAGATGATTTCAAAGACATCTAGCAATATGACTTCATCATCTCATATGAAAGCACTCTTGATGAAAATTTATAAAAAGGCCACAATAAAATAATTGCTTCTTATGAGCCAAATCTTCTACAGAATGAGGAGGCAGAAAAATCCTTAAAAGAATTTCATAAGAACCCTGAGTTTTAATTGACATATACTTTGATACTCAGTGACTTCAGTACATAAGAGAATATGGAAGAGCCTGGCAAAAAAAAATGTATTAGAAAATATGGCTGAGTAATAGAGTAGAGACCAAAGGCTCACAGACTACAGAGAAGTTTCACACATATATCTTCTTTACAGAGTTGTGAGGTTCTGGGCACAGCAAGAACCACCTAGTATAATATCAAATGAAAATAACCATATCTTAATTTACAGGAGACAATCTGAATTACTAGTGTGGGAGTGTTTTCCAATCTGTTTTCTATGTATATAACATCTAATTAGAATAAAGATAAAGATTAATACAAATTAGAAGGATAAAAATATGAAGATAGAGCATGTAACTAAAGCAATTATAAACTGACCTATTTAAACAACCTATGTTGAAAAATGGGAAATGGATAAAATAACAGATATCAATACAAATTGACCATTTATGAAGGAAATTTAACCAGATAACTAGAAGAGCTGAGAAACCTCCTCAACTAGGAAAACTTTGATTTTCTTGCCAAGTGAAGAGATGTGGTAGCTAAGATTAACAAAAGATTAAAAAATTAATATATTTATAAAATTTTACTAAAGAAATGGAAGAAGATTATTAGTATTACTGTCTCATAGGAGAGTAAGTAGCTATAGAAGAAAAGGGAAGTTTACCAAAATGTTACAAGTAACTCAGGCCAGATAATACTAAGAGCATGAAATGGGGGGGAAAAAACAAACAGATGAAATATGTAAAAGATCAATTAAGATTACTATAACAAACTGTTCTTTTTATCAATAACAATTAATTACTGCATTTGATCTCTAAGAACTAACTGTTTGAAAAATTATAAATATTATTAAGAAAATAAAAACAGGAAGAGTAAATGGACTAGAACAAGTTACACAAAGGTCTATAATGGAGATATTATAAGAAGTGGAGACTAACAAATGACTGGAAAAGATATTAAAAGAATTATAAATACTAGTGGGAAAGGAGATTGAGATCAATAACAATTGACTCATTTGCTTACTTTTTAATCCCTATTAAACAGTTATGAACATAATTTACAAACAGGTTGAGGGCATCTCTGAGAATAGGTAGGCTTTCCTTTTAATTTGCTTGGGTTTCTAATTATTAAATCTTTTTTTTCAAGTAACAAGTATTTGTTTTTCTCCTTCTCACATCATTTCCCCAATGGAAAAAAAAAAGTAAAATAAAGTTCTTGCAAAATACATAATCAAGAAAAACAACTTGGTCATGTATAAAAATGTATGTTTTACTCTATATATTTAGTCCATCCCCTAGTCAGGAAGTGGATAGCATTCTTTATTATCAGTCCTCTGAAATCATGGCTGTATGAAGGAAATGCATCTAACTTTTGTGCTATGAGCTTGGGGAAAACCTCCTCCCAGAAACAATAACCTTAGAGGTCAAAAGATATGTATCCTGCAAGGTTGTGTAAATGAAGACAGATTCTCAGTCTGATTCCATCTCAAAGGGAGGTTTCTACTATTTTAAAGCCTTTGGTGCCACCTAGATGTTCTGATGGTTTCATGAAATTAACTATAGAGAAACACCTTTATGAGAAAAGACGATCTGGGGTGTGAGACATCAAGGTTATTCCAATATTAATATATTCTCCTATTTCCCCAAATCACTTAACAACCTGTTCCTATTACTTTGTCTCCCAAATAAAGAAAGTGCCTAACCTCACTTCTTTTGCTGCTTGTCTGAAAGCTGTATTTGTTGTTTAGTGGTTTTCAGTCATGTCAGACTCTTTGTGACTCTATTTGAGGTTTTCTTGGCAAAGAGTCATTTGCCATTTCCTTGTTCAGCTCACTTTACAATTGAGGAATCTGAGGCAAACATGGTTCAGTGACTTGCCCAGGGTCATATATCTAGTCTTTCTGGAAATTCTTCCAAATTGCTTTCTAGAATGGCTGCACCCATTCATAGGTCTTTCAGTGAATTAATGGGTCTATTTTCCCAAAATCCCTTCAATATTTGTAATTTTCCCTTTAGCCAACTTCATATCTGATGAATATGAGATGGAATTTCAGAAAATAGGTAGACTTTTACAAATAATATTCTATAGCAGACCACATCTATATAGTCACACCACTGACTAACTATTGTCTTGTGGGAGACACAAAAGCTCACATTACGATTATTGTATGTTGACTATAAAAAAAAGCATTTGAATTAGCAGAACCAAATGTTATTTTGAGGGTATTTTAAACTTAAACAGTGTGTCTCCCATACACATGAAAAATCATATGAGATTCTTTGAAAGTTTATGTGTGGCATAAAATAGGGGCACCTGTGCTCACCAATGATGTTTGCCAGGGTCATGTAGTCTATCGAGTAGATAGTGGTACAGCTCAAATAGAAGACAGATTCTCTATTGATGGGGAGGCCCCTCAAATACTAATTTTAGAGACGAACCAAAGTCTTGAAAAATGTCTATTGTTCAAATAATGCTGTGTAGTTATATGAACTCTTCACAGAACTGATTTATCAGAGTATATATAGATTTGTGTACATATACATGTACTTTATATTTCAGTTTTTTTCAGTCATGTCTGACTCTTTGTGACGGCATTTGGGTTTTCTTAGCAAAGACATTGAGATCTCCCTATTTCACTGAAATCCCAAGTCTAGTCTCTACCTTCTGGCTGGTTGGTTGTTGTCCTTCTCTATGTTCAGGAAAGAAGTGAAAGGGATAGAGGATCCCTATTTGATGAGGTCTCATTCCACAATCAAGTTGAGATTACAAGGTGTGGCCTTTTATCTGAAGGAGGGTCTACCATGAATCTTAGTGCTTTACGGTGAGAACAGAAGGAAATCTGATTGGCTGCAAGTGAATGGGTTTCTTTTAAGAGATATGTCCTTTAAACAAAGGTTTACAACTTCTAATTTCAAGTTTTCAGTAAGTAAATCTGGTTTTCCTCTGATCACTGCCACCTCACTTATACTAAGGAACAAAGAGATGGTAAAACAAAGAGAGATATAGCACAGCCAGGCTATCTCCTGGACCTCAAGTAGAAAGGAGATGATTTTCTGTTCCATGGATGCTTCTGTTCTTCCTTGGAACTTAAAGTTCTACCTGCAAATACAACTTCCTTTTCTTTTGGATAGAGTCAAAACCACATTCTGCTTGGTTCACCTCCTTTCCTCTCTGTCTCATGTTCTTTCTTTATTGACCTGAAGATTTCTGTAAGCATAAGAAAGCCTTACCAGCAGAGGCATATAAAAAAATCGACAAATTAAAATAAAACAAACTCAAACAAAAAAACCCAAATCTTTGATAAGCATTTACTCCCTCTAGCCCTAACTAAAGGTGCCTATGGTTTCATGCGACAATCAGTCTTTTCCATCAACAAAGGATGGGGCGAATTGGAAACAGTATAACTTCCTTCTAAGCTTCCAGTTGGACAGAAAAAGCAAGACTACCAGTGATTTGAAGCTGGCTGAGCTGGATGTAATCCCTTTCAAGGGTAACCTGTATTTATTTTAAGAGGTGAGAGTGGAAGTATACTTTCATGCCCATCTAACACATTTTTTCCCCTACCTTGGCTCACTCTGAACAGGCAATGATGCACATATTATTCTGTTTGGGTCTTATTCTGATTGGGTCTTGAGTTTATGAAACACATTAGAAAAGTTCATGTGGTGCTTTGGCTGATGGCTAAAAATCAAATATTGTAAACAAAAGGGCAGAAAGATAACCATCTGCTTTTGGGTGAGGTAGAATAATGTCTCCTAAGCCAGAGATTACTCCACTTCAAGAGCCATGAAGCCTCTTGGGACTTAAAACTTTTCACTTTGTCTCTCTTAGAAAAATGTTAAATGCATGAGGTGATGCTGACTTACTCATATGTTCTGAAGTGAAACAGAAAACAAGACTCTTGAAGAATCAATTGAGTCTGAACGGTGTGGTGGATGGGGCAATGGAGTGGGAGCCAAGATGATGTGGGTTCAAATTCTGCCTCAAATACTAGTAGTAGGACTTTATATAAGTTAGTTAACTTCTCTGGGTCTGTTTCCTTATCTTTAAAATGAGGAAAATTGATTCAGTGACATCCAAGTTCTCTTCCAGCTCTAAATCTATGATCCTTTGAGGTTATATCCTGGAAAGGGGATTTTCCCTCCTAGAAGTATGTTATGATAGGCGTGAGAGGGACAGAGATCACAGATGATTAGAAGATTTGGAGCTGGAATGTATATAAAGGTGATCAACTTCAATTTTTTTATTTTATGAATGAGAAAATTGAGGGCCTGAGAGGCTGACTTGCCCAATTTCAGGCCACAAGTAAATAACATAGCCATGATTTGAACCTCAATTTCCTGCCTCTAAATCTAGTGCCCTTTATTTTGCCACCCTGGTACATGATTGGATGAAATAAGGAACTTTGGTCTAACGTGATAATTAATTAAAACATAATATAAGGCATATGATTAGACATTTTTAGATGTAAGAGATGTGGCTGGAAATAAGAGTGTATTATCTGCAAATGAACCTATTTATAAGTAATCTATACTCTTTCTCCAGTCCATTTTTGTTTCTTTTCCCTAAACACCGCCAGAAATAGTTTCTCCTTTTATTTAAATGAAAGCCATTCTTTCAGTTATTCAAAGAAGAAAGTTTAACTAAAGAGAAGAGAACAATCCCTTCGATGTGCTATAATTTATGGTACAAGCCTGCCTTCATGTTACGCATTAGATGTACATCTGTAGATTAAGCCTGAATGGCATAAAGAACATAAGGAATTAGGAGAAAAGGAGGAAAATCCAGAAAGCTATCAGAGATGATTTTGATAGTGGTGATTTTTGTGATGATGATGATGATGATGATGATGACATTAGCTAACACAATATTTTAAAGTTCAAAAAGTTTAACTGCCACTCATAAAGTTTCTCCCTTGTCAGAAGGAGATAGCTTTCAAAAGAGCATAGATGCTATCTATACAATTAAAATCAAAGAAATGAAAATCTATACATAACTTTAAAAATCCAACATGTCAGACAAATTCCAGCTTCATTAATAAGAAGTAAAATGGAGACATTTGAATTCAATGTAAGTACCCTGGGTACAGGTTCTGTGCAATTTATCTCTGGGTCTGCCTCTATTTCTCCATATCCATAAGGCTCAAGTGAGATGGTGGAAATAAAACCACTTTGTAAACTTTCTAGCTCTGTAGGAATACTGTACCTGTGATAACATTGGAAGAAAGAACTCTGAGAAGAGGAAATTAATTCCCTTTACCAATGGATGTCAGGATCTTCTTGGGTCTTAAAGTTGTTATAGAATTGCCTGAGGCCCCGAGGAGATGAATTTTTTGCTCAGTCACAAAGACAGTGTGTGGCCAGAGGAAAGACTTGAACTCAGGTTGTCTGTATTCTGATGCCAGATCTATATCTACTACCAAGTTAAGTATTACTACTACTGCTGCTGCTGCTGCTGCTACTACTACTACTACCACCACCATTCTTCCTTCTTGCTATACCCATGGAGCTAATTTGATTGTAAGCTCTTTGGTAACAGCCATTTTAAAGCCTGTTCTTATTTTGTAAGTCCACTGCTCTTGGTACAATATAGAAGTACTCCAGGAATGTTTTTATCTCAGTGACTGATTCAAATCAGTATCACCCAACAGTCCCACATCTAAGGCATTGGGCTACTATTAGAAATGATGCAGTTTCCCTTTCAAATTACACTAAAGTACATCTTTGTTATTGTGTAACATGATCATTTTATCATAAGTTCCCCCAGGATAGGAATATATATTACAATAATATATATATCACTACATGAAAATACATTGTTGAGTTCTGATCCTGGAATCTCAAAGTGGACTAATTTATTGTGAATGTTACACAGACTACAGAATTTGAAAAGAATGAAAAAGGAGAAATGGATTTAAGAAATTACAACAGTACTGACATGAGCATTTCTGGAAACATTAAGGAAAAAATAGCGAATAATCTTTTGGAGATAGTTTACATGTAATCAGCAAATTAATCAATAGCTTTATTAAGTGGTTACTCTATGTCAAGTAGTTTGTGTTGAGATACAAAATGAAAAGTAAAATATCATCTGCCCTCAAAGAGATCACATTCTGTAAAACACATTCTAAATGTGTATGATATGTATACATATACCCCCATATATATTAAATATAAGCTATTTTGGAAACTAGGGAAATGTTTGGGAATAACAATTTGGGAATAAAGAAAAGCCTCATATAATCCTATCATAGACAGATGAACTCAACAACTCAATGACATTCTACTTAGTCCTAAGTATTTAAGATTATTAATGTCAGTCTTCAAAAAAAAAAAAGGACCTTAATTAAAATTAGAACTGAGAAGGGATTAAATTACTGATCACATCTACTTTTGCTACATGATAATGTCTAGTAATTAAAATTTTTATATCCAGCTCGAACCAACATTTCCCAAACTCTTTACATGACTCTAAAAGAGAGGTCTATCCTATTTTAAGGATCTTCTTGCAAGAAATGTCAGAGGCTCTTTAAAATTAAACACTGTGGTTATCATAGCCAACGTAGTAGTCTTTAACAATTCCTCACAGAATACATATATGCACAAAGTACTAAAAAAAGGTGCAAAATTTTCTACATGTTCCATTTTAGAAAATATATTTTCACTCAGTTCTAAATTGCTGCTCCTAATTAACTGATGATTTAGATCAAGGTCATTATCAACTCAAATGACCAAACGTGAAAAATACTGTTCTCATGTCAGAGACCTTGAAGTAAGAATGCTCTAATGGGATTAAAATGCCTTGCAAAGAATTATAACATGAATAGCTCAAGAAATCTTAATTTATAAAAGGTCACAGAGTTGCAAA